>NC_092039.1:26568596-26823596 GCF_003086295.3 Arachis hypogaea
TGGTTCTCCTCCGCAGCCTTCTTGGATCCGGAAAGGACTTGATCCTCTGTAATCTTTGTTTTGGTTTTTGCCCGGCCTGTGGGCTCTTTTTTAGGACGGTTTCTACTGAATGCTTTGAACGCCTTTTTGCTATTAGCTACTTGTAGTAACTTTTTAGCTTATTATGTGGTGTGTTGCGTTTTGACTTTTAGTTCCGCTTTATGCTTTTTAGTTGTTTTTGGATAACAACTTTTTAGCTAGCGCTTTTGAAACTTTGTTTTACCCTTCCTTTGATTTCGTTTTTCGCTTGTACTTTTTAGTGTTTTTGTATAGCAACCTTTTAGTAAGCGTTTTCGAAATCTTTGCTTTCGCCGTTTTAAGGCTTCTTTCTCGGTCCGGGCTTTTTCTCGGACCTCGGGGCGGTCGAGTACTTCCCTTTGTTGGGTCCGACCTTGTTGTTGGTCGGCCTTTTAAGTTATTTTTGTAATCTCATTTATTTGGCTTTTTGAGCCTTTTCAGAGTTGCTTTTATAACTTCTCACATTAATCTGAACCTCGTCGCTTTATCTTTGCCGACCTCGTGTGGTCTCTTGGCAATGATTTTTTGCGTTTTGCGAGCATAAATTAATGCGCCTTGGGGGGTACTTTTCAGGATTTGTTTCATCATGAGGAAGAAAAGGAGAAGAAAAGAAAAATTCGATTAGTATTAAAAAGAAAGAATATTTACAGAGTGTTTACCCTTGGCTAGGTCGGGTGCTTTATTTCCGGGTTTCTCATTAAAAAACCCTTGTAGGGGAAAAAGAGTACACCTCGGGTCAAGTTTTTCTAGCTGTAGTATCGTCTTAGATTACAGGCGTGCCAGGCCCTGGGCAACTCATTGCCTTCTAGGTCGGATATTTTGTAATAGCCTGTTCCTAAGACTTCTGTTACCTTGTAGGGTCCTTTCCAATTTGCAGCTAGCTTCCCTTCTCCCGACTTTTGTGTTCCGATGTCATTTCGGATCAGAATTAGGTCGTGAATTGAGAAGCTTCGTTTTATTACTTTCTGATTGTATCTGAGGGCCGTTCGCCGTTTTAAGGCTTCTTCTCGGATCCGGGCTTTTTCTCGGACCTCGGGGAGGAGGTCGAGTTCTTCCCTTTGTGCCTGTGGGTTACCTTCTTCGTTGTAGAAGAAGACTCGGGTGACCCTTCATCTATTTTGATAGGAATCATTGCCTCCATCCCGTAAGCTAGTCGGAATGGCGATTCTCCCGTTGTAGAGTGTGGGGTTGTCGATATGCCCATAGCACCTGGGGGAGCTCCTCGGCCCATGCCCCTTTGGCCTCTTGGAGTCTTCGTTTTAACCCGGCCAAGATGACTTTATTTGCGGCCTCCGCTTGTCCGTTGGCTTGTGGGTGCTCGACTGAGGTGAATTGCTGTTTGATTTTTAGCTCGGCCGCCAAGTTTTGAAAACTTGTGTCTGTGAACTGTGTTCCATTGTCTGTGGTGATGGAGTAGGGGACTCCGAACCTTGTGACGATATTTTTGTATAGGAATTTGCGGCTTTTCTGAGCCGTGATGGTGGCTAAGGGTTCGGCTTCGATCCACTTTGTGAAGTAGTCGACCCCACCATGAGGTATTTGACTTGCCCCGGTCCTTGAGGGAACGGGCCGAGTAGGTCAAGTCCCCATTTGGCGAAGGGCCATGGTGCGGTGACGCTGATAAGGTCTTCGGGTGGTGCTTTGTGAAAATTGGCGTGTTTTTGGCAGGGGGGCATATTTTCACAAATTCCGTTGCGTCTCTTTGCAAAGTCGGCCAGTAGAATCCGGCTCGGACTACTTTCTTGGATAATGCTCGAGCTCCGAGGTGGTTCCCGCACATGCCTCCGTGGACTTCTTCGAGGACGCTCTTTGTTTCTGAGGTCGGGACACACCTAAGGAGGGGGTTTGAGAATCCCTTCTGTATAATATGTCGTGAATTAGTGTATAATTCTGGGCGTCTTTTGTGAGTCTTCTAGCTTCCTTCTTTTCGGCGGGGAGAGTTCCCGACTTTAGGTAGTTGAGTATGGGGGTCATCCACCCTTGCTGTTGGTTGGATATGTTTAGCGCTTCTTCCTCTCTTAGCACGGAGGGAAATTGCAAGGTTTCCTGGAGGAGACTTCTGTTGTTGCCTCCGGGCTTGGTGCTGGCGAGCTTTGAAAGGGCGTCTGCCCGGGCGTTTTGTTCCCGAGGTATGTGCTGAATCTGTATTTCTGAAAAGTGGCGTAGTTGTGCCTGTGTTTGGTCCAGGTATTTTTTCATAGTGGGGTCTTTGGCCTGGTAGCTTCCATTTACTTGTGATGTGACGACCTGGGAGTCGCTGAAGATCGTGATTTTTTGGGCACCGACCTCTCTGGCTAGCTTTAGACCTGCTAGTAGGGCCTCGTATTCGGCTTGGTTGTTCGAAGCCTGGAACTCGAATTTTAGGGATAGTTCTATCCGCGTTCCTTGGTCGCTTTCGAGTATAACCCCGGCTCCGCTTCCTGTTTTGTTTGAGGACCCGTCGACATACAGGTTCCACGAGAGTGGGGTTCCAGGGGTCTCAGTGTATTCTGCGATGAAGTCGGCTAGATACTGGGATTTTATGGCAGTCCGGGTTTCATAGTGGAGGTCGAACTCGGACAGCTCCACCGCCCATTGCAGTATTCGTCCTGCCAGGTCTGTTTTTTGGAGGATGTGTCTCATTGGTTGGTTTGTCCGGACTTTGATGGTGTGGGCTTGAAAGTAGGGACGGAGCCTCCGGGCTGTGAACACTAGGGCGTAAGCAAACTTTTCTATCTTTTGATAGTTTAATTCGGCCCCTTGTAGTGCCTTGCTTACAAAGTATATGGGGTGTTGTCCTTGGTCATTTTCTCGTATTAACGCTGAAGCGACTGCTCGATTTCCAACCAAGAGGTATAGTACGAGTTCTTCTCCTTTTAGAGGTCGGGTTAGGATTGGTGGCTGTCCGAGGAATTCCTTGAAGTCTTGAAAGGCCTTTTCGCACTCCGGGGTCCATGAGAAGGGTTTCCCTTTCTTTAGGAGTGAGTAGAGAGGTAGTGACCTTATTGCTGATCCCGCCAAGAACCTTGATAGGGCGGCTAGCCTTCCATTCAGTTGTTGTACCTCCTTGACACACGTCGGGCTCTTCATATTGAGTATCGCTTGGCATTTGTCCGGGTTTGCTTCGATGCCTCTTTGAGTCAGCATGAAGCCTAAGAACTTTCCGGCTTCTGCGGCGAAGGTGCACTTTGTCGGGTTAAGTCTCATGTTGTGTTTTCTGAGGGTGCCGAAAACACTGGCGAGGTCGGTCAGCAAGTTTCTGTCTTCTTGTGTTTTTACCAGCATGTCGTCGACGTACACCTCCATCTGTAGTCCGATGTGCTCTGAGAACACTTTGTTCATTAGCCTCTGGTAGGTTGCTCCTGCGTTCTTTAGCCCGAAGGGCATTACTACGTAGCAGTAGTTTGCCCTTGGGGTTATGAACGAGGTCTTTTCTTGGTCGGGTCCGTACATTGGGATTTGATTGTATCCCGAGTATGCGTCCATGAAGGAGAGATATCTATAGCCTGAGGCTGCGTCTACTAATGCGTCGATGTTTGGTAGTGGATATGGGTCTTTGGGGCAGGCTTTGTTGAGATCTGTATAATCGACGCACATCCTCCATTTTCCGTTGGGCTTTTTTACCAGGACCACGTTTGCGAGCCATAAGGGGTATTTCACTTCCCTAATGAACCCTGCATCTAGCAGTGCTTGTACTTGTTCTTCTATTGCTTGCATGCGCTCGGGTCCGAGCTTCCGGCATCTTTGTTGGACCGGCCGGGATCCCGGGTAAACCGATAGCTTATGGCACATCAGGTCGGGACTTATGCCCGGCATGTCGGAGGCTTTCCAGGCGAAGAAGTCGGAATTCTCCCTTAAGAGGGTTATGAGTTCCTCTTTTAGGCCCGTTTCGAGGTTTGCTCTTATGCTTGTTGTTTTTTCAGGTGTGTTTCCAATCTGGACTTTTTCGGTTTCTCCCTCTGGCTGTGGCCGGAGGTCTTCTCGGGATTGAACTCGTCCGAGTTCTATTGTGTTGACCTCTTTCCCTTTTAGGCTCAGGCTTTCGTTGTAGCATCGTCGTGCTAGTTTTTGGTCGCCTTTTAGAGTAGCGATTCCCTTTGTGGTAGGGAACTTCATACAGAGGTGTGGGGTCGAGACTATAGCTGCCAGTCTGTTTAGGGTTGGTCGCCCAATGAGGGCATTGTATGCTGAAGTGACGTCGACTATAATGTAGTCGATGCTTAATGTTTTAGATTGCTCGCCTCTCCCAAAGGTAGTGTGTAGCGAGATGTATCCTAAGGGATGGATCGGAGTGTCCCCTAGTCCAAATAGGTCGGTGGGGTAGGCCTTTAGTTCTTTTTCTTCAAGTCCGAGTTTGTCGAAGGCCGTTTTGAACAGGATATCTGCTGAGCTTCCCTGGTCTATCAGGGTTCGATGTAAGTTGGCGTTTGCTAGGATAATGGTGATTACCATTGGATCGTCGTGTCCGGGAGTTATCCCTTGAGCATCTTCTCGGGTGAATGAAATAGTAGGTAATTCGGGCAGGGGACTGTCTTCTCGGACGTGATAGACTTCTTTGAGGTGTCTTTTTCGTGAGGATTTGGATGTTCCTCCGCCTGCAAAACCTCCATTTATCATGTGAACATGTCTTTCAGGGGTTCGTGGGATTTGTTCGGCCCGATCTTCGTTGTCCCCCCGCCTTCTCTTCCTGGCCTCTTCTCCTTTCTCTGCTATGTATCTGTCGAGTTTTCCTTCTCTGGCTAGCTTCTCTATAACATTTTTTAGGTCGTAGCAGTCGTTAGTAGAATGACCGTAGAGCTTGTGATATTCACAGTATTCGGACCGATCTCTTCCTGCTTTCTTGTGCTTTAGCGGTCGGGGTGGTGGGATCTTTTCGGTGTGGCATACTTCTCTGTAGACGTCTACCAGGGAGACTCGGAGGGGGGTGTAGCTGTGGTACTTCCGTGGCTTGTCCGAGTTGGGTTCTTCTTTCTTTTTCTGTTCCCGATCCCGATCTCGGAGTGGGTAGGTTGATTCCTTCCTAGAAGAGTCTCTTAGCTGGGAGGTTTCCTCCATGTTGATATATTTTTCTGCTCGCTCCTGCACCTCGTACAGGGAGGTCGGGTATCGTTTGGATAGGGATTGGCTAAACGGTCCCTCTTTTAGGCCGTTTGCCAGTCCCATGATGGCTGCTTCAGTGGGCAAGTGTTGTATGTCCAGGCAGGCTTTGTTGAATCGCTCCATGTATTTTCGGAGAGTTTCTTGGTCACCTTGTTTGATCCCGAGTAGACTGGGGGCATGTTTTGTTTTGTCCTTTTGAATGGAGAATCTTGTTAGGAATTTTTTGGTTAGGTCTTCGAAGCTGGTGATTGATCTTGGTGGCAGGTTGTCGAACCACTTCATGGCTGACTTGGTGAGAGTGGTGGGGAAGGCTTTGCACCGAGTCGCGTCGGAGGCGTCGACTAGGTACATTCTGCTTCTGAAGTTGCTGAGGTGATGACTTGGATCGGTGGTGCCGTCGTAGAGGTCCATATCGGGTGGTTTGAAGTTTCGCGGTACCTTCTCCTTCATGATCTCTTGCGTGAAGGGATCATGGTTGCCTTCGGTGGTGGTGCCGCGTTCTGTCCGGTCTTTCAGGTTGGCCTCTATTTTCCGCAGTTTTTCTTCTAATTCTCTGCGCTTTCGAGTTTCCCTTCTCAGATCTTGTTCAGTTTCTTTCTGCTTCTTTATGTCCTCTTCGAGTTGTTTTAGTCGGTCTTGTTGTGCCCGGACTGCTTCTAGGATTTCCGATCTCTTCTCTCTTTCAGAATTTTGTGGATCCTTGTTTGGGAGTGATGTTTTTGGGCGATTCTGTTTGTTTCCTCCTGGAGTACGTGGTGATAGAGGGCTGTCCGGTCGTTCTCCGGTGTCAATTTCGTCTTCTTGCTCAGATACAGCGTGCTCATCGTTGAGAGGGTCGTCTGCCATGGTAGAGGGATGACTTCCAGGTCCCCGGCAACGGCGCCAATGTTCCGAGGGTTTACCTGAAACGTGTAGCTCGGTCGTCTGGAGAAGCCCGAGGTGGGGGTTCGGTGACCCGAGCTTGATATGCAGAAGGGTTGGTGGTTGTACCTGCAATGACACTCCGATGCTTAAGTTAGCATGGGTCCAAGCAGATATGTGTAGATTTGGAATGAATGCCATACCTGGGTGCTCCAGTGTATTTATAGTAGTTGGCAGTGATCTTCCCTGGATAAGATATTCTTATCTTATCTTATCTTTGGGAGTTTTATCTCTATCTTTGTGGAACCGCCTTTTCCAGGCCTTTTCGGCCTTTAGGTTTGGGCTGCGTTCCTTTTGATGGGCCTTCCTTTGCTCTATGTCCGAGGTCCGACCTTTAGGTGTGAGCTTTAGGCAAGGTCGGACCTCTTGCGAATTTGCCGAGTTGGAGGACCCCGGTCAGGGTATGAACAGGAGGTGTACAGATGCTACTCCCATATGCAGTTGTAATGGGGTTAGCATATGACCCCAGAGTCCTTCTGGACCGTTCAATCCCACTTAGGTCCATAATGGATAAAGGGAAATGATATGGATGGCAAGTGGATAAAAATGTTTATATTTTTTTTTTGAATTAACCGAAAAAAATAAAATAAAACAAAAGGAAAATAAAATAAAAATTCAAAAATTAAAAAGAAAATAAGATCAAAGCAAATTGAGAACTGAATCAATTAGTTAATTAAAAAGATTTTGAAATCAGCAATTAAGAAGATATGATTGAAAAATTTTATGAAAAAGATTTGATTTTTGAAATGAGGAAAGAGAAAAACAACAAAATGACACCAAACTTAAAATTTTTAGAAAATCAAACACTAGTTTTCGAAAATTTTAAGGGAAAAACACAAAGAGGACACCAAACTTAGAATTTTTACGGATCAAAAAGGGACTAAAGACATGCAAATTCGAAAATTAAAAGAAAAACAAAAGCATGCAATTGACACCAAACTTAAAATATGAAACTAGACTCAACTAAAAGACTCTAAACCAACAAAAATAAAACAGTCCTAATCTAAGCAACAAGATAAGCCGTCAGTTGTCCAAACTCGAACAATCCCCGGCAACGGCGCCAAAAACTTGGTGCACGAAATTGCAATCACACTTTTGCAATCCCGTACAACTAACCAGCAAGTGCACTGGGTCGTCCAAGTAATACCTTACGTGAGTAAGGGTCGATCCCACGGAGATTGTCGGCTTGAAGCAAGCTATGGTTATCTTGTAAATCTTAGTCAGGATATCAGAAATTATCAGGATTGATTGTGAAAAGTAAAAGAACATGAAATAAGTACTTGTTTCGCAGTGATGGAGAATAGGCTGAGGTTTTGGAGATGCTCCATCTTCTGAATCTCTGCTTTCCTACTGTCTTCTTCTTCAAGCACGCAAGGCTCC
Source organism: Arachis hypogaea (assembly GCF_003086295.3). Taxonomy (NCBI): domain Eukaryota; kingdom Viridiplantae; phylum Streptophyta; class Magnoliopsida; order Fabales; family Fabaceae; genus Arachis; species Arachis hypogaea. The sequence goes on from NC_092039.1 coordinate 26,576,034, forward strand.
TTCCATGGCAAGCTGTATGCAAGGGTTTCACCGTTGTCAGTGGCTACCTCTCATCCTCTCAGTGGAAATGTTCAACGCACCCTGTCACGGCACGGCTATCCATCTGTCGGTTCTCGATCAGGCCGGAATAGAATCCAGTGATTCTTTTGCGTCTGTCACTAACGCCCCGCCTTCAGGAGTTTGAAGCTCGTCACAGTCATTCAGTCATTGAATCCTACTCAGAATACCACAGACAAGGTTTAGACCTTCCGGATTCTCTTGAATGCCGCCATCAGTTCTAGCTTATACCACGAAGATTCTGATTAAAGAATCCAAGAGATATCTACTTAATCTAAGGTAGAACGGAGGTGGTTGTCAGGCACACGTTCATAGTTGAGAATGATGATGAGTGTCACGGGTCATCACATTCATCCGGTTTAAGCACAAGTAATATCTTAGAATGGAAGCAAGCATGATTGAATAAGAAACAGTAGTAATTGCATTAATCCATCAAGACACAGCAGAGCTCCTCACCCCCAACCATGGGGTTTAGAGACTCATGTTGTGGAAGGTACACAAAGAAACGTGTAAAAATGTCATGAGGTACAAATACAATGTCAAAAGATCCTATTAATAGTAAGCTAGTAACCTAGGGTATACAAAGATGAGTAAATGACATAAAAATCCACTTCCGGGGCCCACTTGGTGTGTGCTTGGGTTGAGAATTGATACTTTTCGTGTAGAGACCTTTTCTGGAGTTAAACGCCAGCTTTGGTGCCAGTTTGGGCGTTTAACTCCAAGTTTTATGCCAGTTCCAGCGTTAAACGCTGGAATTTCTGAGGCTGATTTGCCACACCGGTTTGGGCCATCAAATCTCGAGCAAAGTATGGACTATTATACATTGCTAGAAAGCCCAGGATGTCTACTTTCTAATGCCGTTGAGAGCGCGCCAATTGGGCTTCTGTAGCTCCAGAAAATCCACTTCAAGTGCAGGGAGGTCAGAATCCAACAGCATCTGCAGTCCTTTTCAGTCTCTGAATCAGATTTTTGCTCAGGATCCTCAATTTCAGCCAGAAAATACCTGAAATCACAGAAAAACACACAAACTCATAGTAAGTCCAGAAAAGTGAATTTTAACTAAAAACTAATAAAAATATACTAAAAACTAACTAGATCATGCTAAAAACATACTAAAAACAATGCCAAAAAGCGTATAAATTATCCGCTCATCAGTAGCCACTGACAACGGTGAAACCCTTGCATACAGCTTGCCATGGAAAGGAGTAAGAAGGATTGGATGAAAACGGTAGGAAAGCAGAGAGACGGAAGGAACGCAGCATCTCCATACGCTTATCTGAAATTCCCACCAATGAATTACATAAGTATCTCTATCTTTATCTTTATGTTTTATTCATCATCCATAACCATTTGAGTTTGCCTGACTAAGATTTATAAGGTGACCATAGCTTGCTTCATACCAACAATATCTGTGGGATCGACCCTTACTCGCATAAGGTTTATTACTTGGACGACCCAGTACACTTGCTGGTTAGTTGTGCGAAGTTGTGTTTATGCCATGGTATTGAACACCAAGTTTTTGGATTCATCACCGGGGGTTATTTGAGTTGTGAAAAGTATTCATCACAATTTCGTGCACCAGAGGTCCAAGTATTTACAAACCATCTCAAAACAACAGATGGAAACCCAACTATTTGGATGGAGTTGCGAAGGAGCGACCTTACATCTGTTCAAAATGGCCATAATAAAAAGGGAGAAGGGAAGCCGAACACCTAATGTAGTGAACATGAGTTTATACATCCACACCCAATGAATTTTGAATGTGATACCTAGATAGTAGTAAGGATTGTAGTTCGTCCCACTTGCTCCAAGTCAGTGATTTTGATGCCTGAGTCGTAGCAGCAGTAGTGGATTATTCCACTTACTCCAGGTTGAGTTTTTAAATACCCGCCTGGGTAGTAGCCGCAGTAGTGGGTATTCTACTATCTCTGGGTTAAGCGGGTAGTAGCAAAGGGGTTGTAGCTCAAATTCACTTGCTCCACAATGGGTGTTTTTGTCCATGGTTAGCTACCAGGATGTGTCGGGTTGGCTATATAACCGACATATGATATCATCAGCCATAGGACAGACATGCATCATACTTGTTTGCGCATATTTATTTGTGATTGTGTTTTTTATGATTATGTGTGCTTGTGATTGGATTCTATGCTATGTAATTGTTGAGTTGGATTGTACTTTACTGACTGTTATTATTGACTAAGAACTTAATGAAATTAGCTTAACTTCTAACTCCGACCCTACTAAGAACTCTCCAGTTCTTACACCCTATTTCCAATCCTTTCAGCTACAGGTGTGACGGTTTAGTGTGGAGCTACTGGAGTATAGAAAATTGAGTTTACGAGTTAAGTTCTTAGATTTTATATTCTCCTTGTCATTTATTGTTTTGGTTTTTAAAGGGGTAGGATTTATTTTTGAGAATATTGGAATAAGTCTATGTATATATTACTATGTGAATATATATATATATATATATATATATATATATATATATGTATGTATGTATGTATGTATGATTAAGAGGTTTAAAGTGAAGACTTTTCATTTTCTTAAATTAAAGTTTCAGTTCGTATTCGCAAACGCTCGATATTAAATAAAGGTAGTATAAAATAATAAGGTTTAGAGGTAAGTAACGCTTGAGCTTTAGTACGATCATAAGGTGCTAAAAGTTTGGGTGTTACACAAAATCCTTAAGTTTGGTATTAGGGCGTTCCGCTTTTCTTCATTATCATTATCCATATGGCACAAAAAAAAGGTGAATCTTCTTCAAGGAAGAGAAAATAGGTGTTGACCACTTCACAAACGCATACACAGTAACCACTTTAGGCAGCCAATCTTACCAAAGGTCCCACCAGGCGTGCCAATTTGTTTCGCTTATATTTTGCTTTTTAGACTTTTACAGGAAGTGTTAACCAAGCTTGTATCAAAGATCTCAATTTGAGGAGTAGATACGACTCCTTTTTGTGTGTTGCTCTTAGGATTTAGAGATCGTGTTCAATAAAAATGTAAAATAATAATAATTATAGAAAGCAAGAAGTAAGAAAGAAAAAGTGCAAAAAAATAAAGAATTGAAAATTACAAGACTTGTATTAAAATGTGCAGAAATTGACAAGGGCTTAAATAAAAATAACAGAATTTAAATAATAGAAAGAGAAAAGAGAATTGTAATGAGTGAAATAAAAATGGAGTCTCCCAATACTTATATAGATTCGTGACTCATGTTTCTGTGCATTAGTGAGACTAGAAATTTTTAGAGTGAATGAGTGAGTGAATAATGGAAGCTCCTCTAGCTTATTGAAACTAATCCTATTTATAGAAAAAAAATTTTAAGCTAATTGGTATAACCTTGGACTTCAAGCAAACTTGGACTTTAAGTAGTTGTAGTCTTGAACCTCAAGTAGTCTTACACCTTAAGCAAATTTGGGTACCAAGCATAAAGTAACTTGACCACTAAGCCTAATTCATTCTTATTTTCTCCAACCATAATATACTTCATACATGTATGATCTTTGACTTCAACTGTTAAAGTCTTTCTAACGTTGACCATTTGTACCAAATTGTTGGCACAGCACTTTCTAACTCTAATTTTTTGAAAAAAAATAGAATTAAGATTTAGAATTTAAAATTTAAAATAAAAATTTAAAAATAAACTAATATTAATTAGAAAAAATATTATGTATATATAAAACATTAATCACTAAATATTTATGTATAAATATATATTACTAAGTATATACTCTAGTTTAAAATTTGAAGGAATATTCTTATATTCGTTCAATGAATAAGTTATGGATCACAAAGTCACAAAACTCAATAGAGTATGAGCGAGAGGTTAGGAGGTTTATTGGATTTTCCTTTGAAAATGGTTTAGCTAAAAAAGCTATATGCCCTTGTTTGAAGTGTGGTTTTAGAAAAAAAAAGTGACAAAGAGTGAGATGTATGATCACTTGATATGTAGCCAATTTTCGAAAGAATATATACTTTGGTTTGAACATGGAGAGACTGTGGTAGGGGAGCCTAGTAGTAATACCTCAAATAGTGATGCTTCAAATGCTTTTGATGATTTGCTTAGCCATGATTCTATTCATGACATGCTCGGAGATGCTCTTCGGTCTAATATGTATTTGGCAAATAAAGTATCATTAGAGTCAGATGAATTTATTGATGGAGTTGAAAGAGTAACATCAGATATAGTTCAAGAACAACATGATGTAGAGGAGTTTGAAGAACTGGCAAGACATGAAAAACTATCTTTGTATAAAGGGTGTACGAGATATTCAAGATTGTCCGTTTTGGTAAAGATGTATCATATTAAGTGTCTATGTGGGATGACTGATAAGGCAATGTCAATGATATTTGAATTCTTACGTAATGCATTTGAACATGTAGAGATTCTGAGTTTATTTTATGAAGCGAAGAAAACTATCTTAAAGCTTGGTATGAATTATGAGAAGATACATTTAATTCCTGAACTATTTCATGTTGTATTAGGGTGAAGACAAAGTGAGAGAAATATGTAAAGTTTGCAATAAGTCTAGATAAAAACTAGATAAAAAGAGTGGTGAGATTCAAAAATCAAATGGTGGGAATATTACGAAGAAGGTGCCTGCTAAAGTTCTTTGTTACTTTTCACTAAAACTTCATTTGTAAAGGTTATTTTTGTCTTCAGAGACAGCCGAAGCTGTGAGATGGCATGATGTGGCTCCTAAGGAAGATGGTGTAATGACGCATCCTAGAGATTTAAAATCTTAGAAGATGTTTGATTTAAAAAATACTTTATTCACAGAGGATCCATGAAATGTACATTTAGCATCAGCTACTGATGGTATTAATCTCTACCGTAGTATGAATGCAAATTCTAGTACCTGGCCGGTTATTCTCATTCTTCACAACACTCCTCTTTAGATCTGTATGAAGTGAACATATTTTATTCTTTCAATGATAATTTCTAAAAATAAGATGCCAAAAAATAATATAGATGTCTACTTACAATTGTTGATTAAAAAGTTAAAAGAGCTATGGAATGTGTACTATAAGTGACTTTCCTGAGTTAGAAATGCTCTCTGGGTAGAACATATACACTGGACTTACTTGTCATCTTGTAACTTTGACTATGTTCCTTTCCAACTTTCTCCTAGTAGGAAATCATGTTTCATATGACATCGTCATTTTCTTAATCAAAGGCATTGATTTAGATTGAATCGGGTTTGATTTACTGGAGAGCAAGAATTTTGCAATCCACTGAGGAGGTTATCTAGTCTTGATATACTTGAGCAAGTCAAGGACATCAATGTCACATTTGGTAGAAAAGAAAAGGCAAAATTTAGGACAAAAAGAAGATGTAGTGAGCGTGCTACAGAAGGCGCTAAGCAATAGAAAAAGAAAAGCATTTTTTGAACTTTTCTATTAGAAGTATAACCTATTGTGTCACAATCTTGATGTGATGCATATAGAAAAAAATGTACGTGATAATGTGATATACACGTTGCTAAACGACAACACCAAGTCAAAAGAATACCTCAATGCTCGAAAAGATCTTAAAGCTTTAGGCTGTAAACAGGATGTTTGGCCATATGAAAATGGAAAGTATGCTTGAACTATCTTTACACCGACTAACAAAGTTAATAAGGATTTTCTATCAACTTTAAGAAATATAAGTGTATCAGATGGGTATTCAAGCAACATATCTAGGTGCATTGATATTGACAACCTTAAGATAAATGGGATGCGGAAAAGCCATGATAATCACATATTGATGATACAATTGCTACCATAGGCCATGCGAACAAGTTTGCCTAATGTAGTTTCAGTAATCTTGATTGAATTGTGCTCGTTCTTTACAAAGTTATGTGATAAAAGATTGATTATTAAGAATTTAGACAAGTTGCAATATCAAATTGTGCTCATCCTATGTTACATGGAGATGATATTTTCTCCATCTTTTTTTATAGTTATGATTCATTTTGTGGTTCACCTTGTTAAATAAGTTAGTTTAGAGGTCCTGTACATTATCGGTGGATGTATCCGATAGAAAGGTAAAAGGGATAAATTTCTTTACCTTAATTTTAAAATAGTGTATAAGTTTCTTATTAATATTGATAGTTTTGGCTTAATTAATAGATACTTAGGATAACTAAAATCTTACGTGCATAACAAATCACAACCCGAGGGCTCTATTGCTGAAGGTTATCTTATGCAAGAGATCCTTACATTTTGTTCAAAATACCTGGACAATATTGAGACAATATGAAATCGACATAAGCGTGTTGGTAATGAGCCTACCCAGATAGATCCTAATTCACAGATACCCAAGTTGTTTTCTCAAGTTGGAGAATCAAATACTGGTTTTACATATTTTACTTTATCACCAATTGAGAAGAGGCAGGTTCATAGACATGTTTTGACAGATTGTCGTGCAGTCGATGACTATCTTAGATACTATCTTAGATATTATCGAGATATCGTGAAAAAAATTAAGAAGCCGAACAAGGGATACTACTGAGATAGACAAGAAGATTCATAGAAAATTTTTTAACTGATTCTCTAATCATGTAAGAAAAATTGCACTTAATTTCATTTTTTATTTTTGCAATATAGCCATGAATAACACAAGCATGTTAATGTGCTTTTAGATTTATAATTATCTCAACAAACTTTCTAATGTAGATAAAGACATTCTTATCAGTATTTCTCAAGGATCATATGACCAAACTAAAAGGTTCTCTTCATACGATGTTAATGGATACAAATTTTAAACTTTGGCAAGGGATCAGATAATGGATTAAAAACACAGAATACCAGAGTCTTTGGTAAATTTAGAAGAAAAAGTTATTCAAATAGTAAAGATACCTAAATGAACTTTGATACAGTACCTTATTGTAAAAGGTTGGTAGACATCATTGAATTTTTTTACAATGGCTTTTACAATTCTCTTGTTTAATTGTCAATGGACAAACACAATTAATCCTAGAGGAATCAGAAAGGACAATTTGGATTTTTTATTTGTAAACTTTACAAGATTCATGCATATTGGTAAACATGAAGATGACGAGCCATATATTAAACCTTTTGAAACTTAGATGTTATATTATGTGGATGATGAAAAGAAAAAAGAATGGTGCATACTAATTCACTTGAAGCCAAGAGATTTGTATAACATGGATGTAGATGATATAGGCGAAGATGATAAAGAAATTACAACATTCAATGATAATTATCCACCACAAAATTTAGAGTCTTTTTTCATATGAAAATATAAATATAAAATTGGCAAAGATAATTATAGATGATTTTTCAAATTCTATCCTCAATGAAAACTACGATGAGAATATGCTTGTGTAAAAGATATTGAAGTTTGTGTAAATAATAACAAAATAATTCCTAAAATGTGAACCGATACATAATTATTATTCTTTGTTTTAAGTAATATAGTTTTCTCTTATTTCTTTTATGTTTTTATAGGTATGAAGAGAAGAATGCTAATAAAAAAATATCAAGGTCTTCAATAACATAGATCATCCAATATTTAAAGAAAAAATATGATTGAATTGTTAGCTTTACATGTTTGGATCAAGTTAGAATTTTTTTAATTTACATCTTATGCATTATGACTATTTAAAACTCGTAGAATTCAACTTTTAAGATATATTATTGTTGTTTTTGTAAAACTTGTGGAATTGAGTTTGGATTATTTGAAATACAATGCTATTTTTATAGAATTCAACTTTTGATAATAGAAATAAATTATTATTTTATTGGTAGATACATATAAATTATTATTTATAATAAAAGAAAGTTTTAATGTTGGAGAGATTATGACAGTTTAAAACAATCACTAAATACAGAAAAAAACTGTCACAGAAATTAGTAATCTAGTGATGGTTTCAAATGCTGAAAATTTCATGACGATTTAAAATAGTTACAAATATAAAAAAAAGTCACAAGATTTAGTAATTTAATGACCATTTTAAAATGTCGCGAAATACAGTATAAAAAATACCTTGATAAGTGTTACAAATTAATGACGGTTTTATACTTCAAAAACAGTTTAGCAACACTCCTCATTCCTTACCAACGGTAATCTAAAACTGTCACTATATCAACAGTAACATTCAAATCCATAACTTTTTTTAACCATGGTAAAAAAATTTAGTGATGATTAAAACCGTCAACAAACATTAAAAAAAATAAAAAATACTGTTTTATTATAGTGTTAGTACTTATCACCAGATAAATTATTTTAACATATATTATTGAAAATAATTCTAATTATAATTAAGGAATATTATTTTTTGCAAGGAATGACTAATCTTTATAAGAAACAATGTTTTATTAGAAATTATGTTTGACAGAGAATACATGTCAGTTTAGGAAAAAATATTTTATTATTATTAACTGTTAGATACTTAGATTTTTAAATAAAGAGAAAAAATACCAGGTACATGGCTAGGAGCCCAGGATAATATAATAAGTTTAATAAATAGAAAAAAGTTTGGTAACAAAAAAATTTCAGCCATAATTAGCTAAAAAATTCTATAATTTACTTCATTTATATCACTTAATAACAGTTTTATTTTTTATCTCACCCTCTTATCATTTCACTTATCATATTCTTATCAACTCTACTTATTAATGATATTAATTATAATATCATATTTCTTACTATTAGACATTCTTGTAATCAATACTTAATATTCTTTTTATAATTTACTTTTTATATTTAAGAATACATTAAATATTAATAATAATAAGAATAGACGGTAATGATAATATACATTAATTGAGTTAATTACACTTGATTCTTTGTTTCCTTTAAGGCATTTAATATCAATCAATGGAAATACGAAAAAAATCATTAATTCTTTGTTTCCGTTAAGACATTTACTTGCACTTGATTCTTTGTAATATATACCTTCCATTAATTTAATTATGATCATTCAAAAATCATGACTATAATACCATTGCAAGCAGAATAGTGTATAAGTCAAGAAATTTTACAAGAAGTCGCGATTATCGTTGCAAATAATATGACATTTGAATTCGACCTTAATACGGTATCTATGGTAGAAGGTGCTGATAAAGAAATTGAACAACGGACGGATTTACCCGACGAGGTTGTTATTAGTCAACCAATTCTTGAGAATATGAAAAATCACACTAGTTTTGATGAGGTATGGTAATAAACTGATTTAATTTTTTTGTATATTGTATACCAACTAAGTTCATACACATAACATTCATACGTACATATACATCACATACATAATTACATACAACTAACATCTAAAAATTAAATTCATGTTTATTAGATATTACATCCATACACATATCATTTTTTAGTTATTACATATGTAAATATAAAGTTAACACAGATGTTTTTTAAATTTTATCATAATTGAATTTAAAAAATATCAAATTCTTAAATTAATTTATTCAATTGATAAATTTATACATAACATCTATAAATTCATACACATAACATCCATAATTTCATGTTAATAACATCCATAATTTGTATTCATAATATTTATAATTTCATGCCTATAATGTTTATAATTAATAAATTTTTATAATTAATATTATCAAATTTTAAACTATACGTCTTATTGTATTTTTCAAATTATCTCATATGTGTACTAATAGGCCATGATTTTAATTATTTTGATATTTTTATTTAATATTCATATATATACTTATTTATTGATTTTAATATGACGAGTTAATAATTATTTTTAAAAAATTAATTTTTTAATTTTTGTTTATATTTTATATTTTATTTTTTGTTTTTTAATAGTCTATATGTAAAATATAAGTTGTATAGTAGAATTTGTTAAAACTTTTTAATTTAATTTCTATATTTTTTGTAGAGAATTATTGCATTTTAATGGATAATAATGTGATTGAGAAATATTAGGGATTTGATTTGGAAGAAACTGAAATTAATTTTGAAAAGAGCATTAATGACTCCAAACATACAGCAAAATAGTAGGTAATAAAGAAGATAAATGATAAGAAGGTGTATGTCATTTGCTTATCAAAAAAATAAAAATTTTTATGTAATATTGCTATATTATAATTATTTTTTGGCTACCTAACATCACCCTAATAAATATATGTGTGTGCGGGCATAGAAGTTATGTTCGACAGAAAATAATTGTTTATTATATGATTTGTGGCAAAATTAATATCATTCTTAAAAAATGTAGTTTTAAGAACAAAATTCAACCTGAGATAAAAACAATAGTTATAAGTTTATATTTTATAATTTAATTGTCACCAACCTATTATGGAAAATAAAACATTAATTCTAAAATAAATAAAATGAGATGGTATAACAAAATTTAGAGAACATATCATTTTCTTTTTTCAAGAGATAGTTTAAATTCTACTCTTATTTATTCCTGCTATTTATATAAATAAAATAAGAGATATAATTAAATATATACTTTTAGTTTTATTTATATTATTTACTATTTTAAGGAAAATGCAAATACAAAATTAATTTCTTAAGGATTATAATGAAGTTTCGTTTTTCTTTAACAAAATATAACAATTGTTTAAAGTTAAGATAATAAATCATAAAGTATATCATAATAAAGTTTTATTGGATTTTGTATGCTTGGTATAAAGCCATGAAGTAATAAAAGCTAATTTATTTTTTAACTTAAATAACACTACATCTTTTATTTTTTTTTTAAAAGAAATTATATCTTTTATATTAAAATGTAAAAAATAATTAAACAAATACTGTTAATAATTTATCATATGTATATAGGGATTAAGGAATTTTCTTTAATTTCATAGTGTCCAGTTATTTTTTTCTTTAAATCTCCTTTTTCATATTTAAAGGAAAAAAATCATTGTTAAAACTTAAACTCAACACCATTGATTAAAACTTATTATCTTGACGATCTCATAGTATAGTGTTTGAAAAACAAAATTAAGGTATTAGCAAAAGAGAAATTTTTTGGGTCAGTAATTTTTAATATTTTTTGTTATTATTTAATTAGTATAAATATTAAATTATTTTTAATAAATAAATTTTATTAATTTATGTGTGTAAAGTGTAAATTTTGAAAAAATATGGGTATAAATTATATTGATTTATGTATCAAACTTTGATAAATATAGGTACAAATTATATATTTTTTGTGTACAAAATTCATATAAATATGGATACAAATTATTACTACTCAAATACTGACAAAATAATAATATTTGTTAGTCATGTAGTATTATTCTTATAACAAATGTCATATACATACTAAAATCAGTCATTATGTATTTGTGTATAAATATATGTGTATAAGGTGGAATTCGAATCTAATATTATTTAAACGAACTAATATATTAACTAACAGACTAATCTAAATTGATTAATTTTAATAATATACATTATTATTTGAATTTGTTTAAACAGATTAGAAAGAATAATTGACAAAAATAATATTAATTTGATATCAATTGAATTTATTTTATGTTAACAGTGAATTAATATGCACTAATAATCACACACAAATTGATTTTAGTATGCCGTGTGTAATTTTTTTTGTAGTGTACAAATTGTAATACCCTAACTTTTAGCACGTTATGATCTTACGAAAAGTAAGGCGTTACTAATTCGTTTTTCTTATTAATTATTTAATATTGAGTCTTTAATTCGATGCTGTGTTTCAATTTTAAGAAAATGCCTAAAAATTTTGTTTTCTACCAATCAAAAACATATATCCAATACCACCAAGTAATAATAATCACATAATTATTAATTGATGGTTTTCAGTGGCTAAGAGAAGGGGGTTGAATCTTAGCCCCTTTTTTGCTTGGTTACCCTTGTTGGTCTTTGAGGAGACTTTTTGATTTTTGTCTCGTCCCTAGCCACGAGATTTTTATTTTTGTCTCGTCACTTGACACGAGATATTTTTCAGATTTAACTCCTGTGCAGTAGAAACAAAAATGGAGTAGAAGAGAGAGAAAATTACACCCAGATATATCCTGGTTCAGCTGCTAAGTGCAGTGCAGCCTACATCCAGCCTCCATCACAATAATGATGGAATTTCACTATAATCTTCTTGATTACAGACTGTAAAGTGCTAACCCAACTTATAAGGGGATTCCCACAGAATCATGAAACACAACACAGATGTACAAAGGAACTCTAAGGACATCTACGGCTTTTTCTTTTAATTTTGCACTCTCTGTCTTTTTTCGCTCTATGGCTTTTTCATACAAACCTTATTGTTTGCCTTTTTCCATTAGACTCAAGACATGACAAAATTAAACAGAAAAATACAAAACAGAATACATTGAAGGAGAAGAGAAATCTGTTAGCTCAGGTAACTCTGAGAACTTTGTGCCTTGCACTCTCACACTTTCTCCTTGCTTCAACCCGTGGCTGTTCTCTCTTTTTATAGAAGAGGGAAGCCTCCACCTTTGAAGCCAAAAACCAAGCCAACTTCTTCTTCTCCAAGAACAAAACCAGTTCGGCCAGAGAGAGAGAAGAGATAACCCATGTAAAACCCAACATGCAATTACCTTTAGTCCTTCCTTGATCATCACTCTTCATCAATCTAAGCGCTTCATCCTTGGCTTGCTTTCCAAGATGAATTTCTAGCACTTGATACTTTATGATGATGATGGCTTCATCTGCTCCAATCTATGCCTCTTCCATCACGTAGCCATCCTAGCTACTTCTTGTGGTGGTTGAGCAGAATCAGAGACAAGCCATCCCTCCAAGAATCTTCACCTTGCTGGCCGAGATCTTCTTCAACCATTTTTGATATGAAGAAGTCAAGATCTCATCACAAAATCTTACCATAAGTAATGAGAATCTTAGCCACAGCATAGTTTTCTTTTTCTTTTTCATGCCATCATTTTGATGGTCTTGTAGCGTGCTTCTTTTTCTCTTCGGTGGCTATGCTTAGCTTCCATGGTTTCTCTGTGTTATGACCGAAGGTTAGAAGTAGAGAGAGAAGAAGGGAAAGTATGAACATTAACTAAAGGATTTAGACACAATAAATTAAATGTCCACTTCCCTTTTGTTTCTTGGTAGCGTGCCTTTCATTAAGGCCATCAATCCAATCAATGAAATTTTCTCTCTCATAGTTCCAATGCATTTATTAACTTCACTCTAATAAAATTTGAATTCCATCACATGGTGAAGTGTGAGGTCCGTTGAAGGCATAAAGCAATAACAACATTTGCTTTCCTGATTAATTATTTTCGGATCATGCATTGGGTGTATAGCAAATCATGATTAACTTGGGCTTGTAGCAATAATGGATCAATTTGGCCCAACAAAGCAAAATAATTCAGCCACTCATTCATAAGATAATTTTGCACAAGGCTGAAGCTTGATTTTATTTGGGCTTGGGATTTTTCCTTGGCCCAATTGGCATAACCATAATTTTAGCCATAAGGAGCAAAATAATTTGTAACAATGCTGAATGTTAACTTTAATTTGGGCTTGCACCAGAATTCTTTTATTAATTTATTAACATATGTGAATTAATATTTTTGCTATTGATCAAAGTAATACTGTTTAGTCATCACAAATATTAGCTTAGAGTTTTCCAAACTCATCGATCTCCCCCTTGATGACAAACATTATTAAAATTGAAATCGAAAGAAATTTAAGATTGAGTAAAGAATACTCTATTTGAAGATTTGTATTTCTCCCCCTTTCTAATTGTCACATGGCTCCCCCTTAATATATGTTATTTTACCAGGGGAAGTTTCAACCTGTAACAATTTTATCAAGCCTAAGGCAACAATGTTATTCAACATATAAAATTTTGTGATGTTGAATGACTTGATTTATGAGCAGAGTTGAATGATAATCAAAACTCATTTGTTATCAATAATTTGATTTTCTGCTCAAACACACAACATAATTAACCAAAAAATATTTTTTAAAATAAATTACTGTTTTAAAATATTTTCCAATCAAATCAGAACAACATACTTATGGTAAGAAAATATTTTTAATCACGATATGATCACAGCAATTTTTAACATTTATTTTCATACCCAATGCTTAAAGGAACTGCCAAAAATAAAGTATTCAGGAAACATATTTACCAAGATGAATCAAAATATTCCTATTCCACTAGTAGCAAGCATATTCATCAAGATAAATCCATCACAAGAATACATGTTAACAACCAATTAACAACTAGGCAGCTATATACTCAAAATAAATTCATCACAATTATAATCAACCAAGCATTATTAGTATGTATTATCAAGCATCAGGTGTATTCTTTTAACAAGGGTGATCATGAACTCTCAAAAGAGAATTTCATCCCTTGTTTTCTAGTTTCAATTCCCCTATTTTCCAAGTTCAATTTTCAGCACTTTCTCTCCCTTTTGTCATCAAAGGGGCACCTGCAAAAAGATTTTAACATAGGAAACAGAGTATGCATAATATAATCCAAAAGTATCCACAAAGTATCACAGAGTTATAGTACTAACAGTATCCAACCCAACAAAACAAAGTATCAAATTGAGCCTAAGTATACCAATATCAAAATAAAGAAAACAGTAATTAATCATCAGAGAGATTAAAATTAGATTCTTCAGCGCCTTCTTCACTACCAACTCCCAGCTCCTCCTCCAAGTTTTCCAGCATCAGACTCACTCTATCTTTGCATCTTATCCAAGCCCTTTCATTTTCATAGGTTAGCTTGCGAGCCGCCCTATGAGATTGCACCATTAGCTCAGACATATTTGAGAATTCAGTGAGAATTTCCTTTATTGATTCGGTTGCTTTGGAGGATTCAGGCTGACTCTCAAAGTCGCTATCCAAAGGCATGGATTTCTTACCCTTGGTTCCTTTAACAGCTCCACCTCCTTTGACCATAGAGACTTTGTTTTCTACATCCTCATTTGTTAAATCTACCTTAAAGTAATCAAAAATACATGTGAGAAATATTCCATAAGGTAAATTAGCCTTTTTGGTACTTTTTACAGACTCCCACATTTGTCTAATCATGAGGTAACCAAATGAAATAGGAGATGAAGTAACAAGAGCAAATATTATGAGAGAATCAGATACTGTTACCTTGTTATGAGAACCACTCTGTGGGGTCAAAATGTGAGTTATGATATGGTGCAACGGTGAGTTGGTTGGTCTAAGAGCTTTGTGAGTAGGAACAGTGCCGTCTAATCCAGACAGATATTCACAAATATGTGGAAGAACTTGCTTGTATGTAAACCCAACGTGTGCATCCCATTTGTCAGTCATGTATACCCTCAGTCCTTCATCCGTGTAACCAAGGGCAGAGCCGATGGTCCCAGTGTTCAGAGTGATATGCACACGCTTCACATAGGAGTGAAGACTACCATCAATCAGTCTCAGATTAGCATAAAATTGCCTCACCAACCCTGGATAAACCATTTTGTGAATGAGAAGCAATGGGGACCATTTGAGATTGTCAAACAGAGGATCTAAGTTGATCCCTTTGGCAGCCAGAGAATCAAGATTCACCAAGTATGAGAGACACAGATGCCTCTTTTCCAATACCTCCTAGTGGAATTCATAGCATGCACATGTAGAGAACCATGAAGGATCATAGTAAGAATGTGGCTTGTGAAATCTGTTCTTGAATTCCAATGATCCAAGGTTTGTGGGTTCCCTGGTCTCGTGCAACACAAAACCTTTGGTCTTCTCAGAACTCCTTCCGGAAGTGGCTTTCTTCGGTGGAGAAGGTGGTGGTGATGGAATCGGTGAAGTGTGTAATTCTTCATCTTGTTCAATGCTAGGTTCCTTGTTCTTTTCACTTTTCCTCCTTCCAGAGGATTTCTGGGCTATTACTTTGCGCCTCATGGATTCAGGTTGCTTGGTGGGAGGTGAGGGAGAAGATGAAGAAGTGGAATGAATATGTATGTGGGTGTGAGTTTGGAGAGTGGAAGGTTTTTGAGAGAGACGAATTTTTTTACTATTTCTAGGTGCAGATTTCTTTTTCATTATGTGAAGAAGATGAATGGAGATGGAAGTTGAAGAGAAGGCCGAAGGTTGAGGTGAGTGAAGGGAGGTTAGAGAGGCATTAAATGCTGATTAGAAAGAGATAGTGGAGGAAGTTAATGACTATCAAGGAGCGCAGTTATTAACCAGGGTGGTTTCCAAGAATTTGAAAAAGTGGTTTTCTTGAATCAAGGGATTAGTTGAAAGGAAAGATTTGATTTGACACCATGCTTCTTCCAACAAGATTTGATGAGACAAAAAGGAGATTGTGATTTTCAAAAAAATGAGGAACTAACAAAACGGTCATGGTGGGGTCAAAGATATTTGGTAGGGTCCACGAAAATTAAATTCTGCACAGCCTCCCCCTTGATCACATCCCTTCCAACGCTTCTATTTTTATCTCGTCCATTCATACGAGACAAAACTGAACAGAATCAAAATTTCACAAATTATCAACAGAAACAAGATCAATCATT
The DNA here is from genome assembly GCF_003086295.3 of Arachis hypogaea. NCBI lineage: Eukaryota > Viridiplantae > Streptophyta > Magnoliopsida > Fabales > Fabaceae > Arachis > Arachis hypogaea. The sequence goes on from NC_092039.1 coordinate 26,592,525, forward strand.
CCCAAACTTTTTCTTAGTGAACAGAATCTATCTTCACAGAGGGGTTTTGTAAAAATGTCAGCAAGTTGGTCTTTAGATTTTACAAATTGAATATCAATAGTACCCTTTTACACATGTTCTTTAATAAAATGATATTTGATCTCAATGTGCTTTATTCTTTTGAAATATTTATAGCACTCATGTTATCACAAAATAATGGTATACTATTGATCTTTAATTTGTAATCTTCCAACTGCATTTTTAACCAAATTAATTGTGAGCAACATGCAGATGCATAAATATATTCAGCTTCAGCTGTGGATAGAGCCACGGTTGCTTATTTTTTGCTTGACCACACGTTGAGTGATCTCCTAAGGAAGCAACACATGCCGGATGTGCTCCTTCTATCCACCCTATCTCCCGCATAATCTACATCACAAAACCTTACTGCACAAAAATCATCAGATTTTGGATACCATAAGCCATAATCATTAGTTCCCTTAATGTATCTAATGATGCATTTAACGGCTGTAAGATGAGATTCTTTTGGGTGAGATTGAAATCTTGAACATACACCCACACTTTGAACAATATCCGGTCTAGAGGAGGTAAGATACATTAGTGAAACAATCATTTCTCTATACCGTGTTTCATCCATATCTTTGCCATCATCATCCTTTTCAAGTTTAGTGTTTGGATGCATTGGTGTTCCCAAACTTTTTGATAAGTTCTTTTGCATACTTTTCTTGGTGAATAAAGGTACCACTAGGAGTTTGTTTAATTTAGAGGCCAAGAAAGAAAATAAGCTCTCCCATTAAACTCATCTCAAACTCACTAGTCATGAGTTTTCCAAACTCTTCACACAAGGACTCATTAGCCGATCCAAACACAATGTCATCCATATAAACTTTAACTAGGAGAATATCATCATTAGATGCTTTAATGAATAAAGTTGTGTCCGTGGCACCCCTTTGAAATTGATTTTCTAATAGGAAGGCACTAGGCACTAAGCCTTTCATACCAAGCCCTTGGAGCTTGCCTAAGGCCATAAAGAGCCTTTGAAAGTTTGAAAACATGATTTGGAAAATCCTTATGTTCAAAACTGGGGGGTTGAGCCACATACACTTCTCTATCAATAAAGCTATTAAGGAAAGCACATTTAACATCCATTTGAAATATTTTAAAACCCTTATGGGTAACATAGGCAAGAAGCAACCTAATTGCTTCTATTTTAGCTACCGGAGTAAAATATTCATCAAAATCTATACCCTCTTCTTGGTCGTAACCTTGGGCCACTAATCTAGCCTTGTTACGAACAACTTGTCCATCCTCACCAAGTTTATTTTTAAACACCCACTTAGTACCCGTTACCTTCTTACCATCCGGATGAGGTACTAGTGTCCAAACCTCATTCTTGTCGAATTGAGCAAGCTTTTCTTGCATGGCTTTCACCCATGATGGATCTTCAAGAGCTTGTTTGACATTGTTGGGCTCCAATTGTGACAAGAGTGCAAAATTTCTTGGTTCGGATTGCCTTTTGATTGATGATCTTGTTGTCACACCTTGAGAGGGATCTCCAATGATAAAGTCATGAGGGTAACCCCTCATAGACTTCCATTCTCTAGGCTTCCTTTGTGGTGTTGAGCTTTGATAAACTTCTATGGGTCTCACTGTTTCATTTTCTCTTGCTAGCTCAGGAGACAAAATGGAAATGTCTCCTCCATTCTGACGAGACAAAACTGGACTGGCAGATTCTTCATTTTGGGCAGACTTGAGATTTTCTTTGCTTATTCCAGCTTCTTCACAATCTGAATTATTATCTATCACAGCACTGGGAATTAAATTAGAATCACAAAAAGTAACATGTATGGATTCCTCTATAGCTCTATGATCTTTGAGGTAAATTCTATAGGCTTTGCTAGTAGTGGAGTATCCAACAAACATGCCCTCATATGATTTTGGATCAAATTTGCCAAGATTTTCTTTGTTATTAAGCACAAAACACTTGCATCCAAAAACATGAAAATACTTAAGATTTGGAGGGGTTCCTTTCCATAGCTCATAAGGAGTTTTCTTTACAGCTATATTTACAGCTTCAGCCCATAGAAACTTTGGAACCTCATTCTCACATAACATAGCCCTAGTCATTTCTTGAAGGCTTCTATTCCTTCTTTCAACAACCCCATTTTGTTGAGGTGTTCTAGGGCATAAAAAATTATGAGTAATTCCAATGTCATCACAGAATTTTTCAAAGTCTTGGTTTTCAAATTCTTTTCCATGATCACTTCTCAAGTGGGCCCACTTTTAAATCTTTTTCATTTTGAATTTTCTTGTAAAGGGTTGAGAAAGCATGAAAAGCATCATTTTTAAGAGCAAGAAAAAGTACCCAACCAAATCTAGAGTAATCATCTACCACTACCAAACCATAGTGTTTACCTCCTAGACTTTGAGTTCTTGTTGGACCAAGAAGATCAATGTGTAACATCTCTAATGGCCTTTTGGTTGAAATTCCATCTTTTGGTTTAAAAGAGGATTTAACTTGTTTGCCTAGTTGATAAGCATCACAAGTAAGATCCTTATCAAATTTGATTTTAGGAATTTCTCTAACCAGATTTTTCTTTACTAGCTTAGAAATTTGGTACATGCTAGCATGACCCAACTTTCTATGCCATAGCCATTTTTCAGATTCAAGAGAAGTAAAACATGTTACATTTTGTTCTTTCAAGTCCTCAAGAGTTAATCCATACACATTGTTGCATCTTTTAGCTTCAAAAAGAATATCCCTAGTTTTTTCACAAACAACCAAACACACAAACTTTCTAAAAATAACTTCAAATCCTAAATCACACTATTGGCTTACACGAAGTAAATTATGTTTCAAACCATTTACAAGATGAACATCATTTATACAAGATGAAAAGCTTTTTCCAACTTTTCCAACGGCCACTTTCTTTCCTTACCATCTCATCGAAAGTGACAAGTCCTTCATCATATTCATCAAGCTTTATGAAGAAGGTTATCTTTCCGGTCATGTGCCTAGAGCATCCGCTGTCCATGTACCACATATTTTCCTTCTATTTGGATGCTAGGCATACCTACAAAATAAGCTCAAGTGACCTTAGGTATCCAAATTTTCTTGGATCCTTTCACGTTAAACCATCTCTTATGACCCAAACCATTGTAATCAAAAACAACTTTATAAACTTTATCACCAATCATTCTTTCACCAAAAAAATATCGAATGGGAAAGTGTCCATTTCGGTTGCGTAGTCTACAAAACCTTGGAGTTGCTGATTTGTTAAAGTTGCTGATTTGCTAAAACTGTCAAATAATTTTGCGTGAGACATTACTGTCGGATTTTTTTATCAGTTTTTGTTACGATTAATATTGCAGTTTCATCGAGCTGTAAGCCTTACCGTCGGATTGGTGAAACAATCGAAAAATTCGCAGTAAATATTGGCGCAAATCCATATTGAAATGGCACCACTATTATCATTAAAACTTGCGTTGAATAATTCCGACAATAATGAATTTTTCAACACGCGCTGTTTTGCTTAATGAAACCAATGTTATGTTAGATTTTTTTGACGAAAAATTCGACAGTAAACCCTAACTAAATTCAAATTCGTCTCCTTCTCTCATTTATATGATTTCCTTCTCTCTCCTCCCTTCTATCTTCTCTCTCGTCTCTCAACGCCATCACCACCAACGTTGCTACTAGCCTCATTGTCTCCACTATTGACTTCTGCTATAGCCACCATCATTGTCACTGCCACTATACCCATTTCTTCTTGAGTTCTCTCTCTTCTCTCTATTCTGTCTTCTCTCACCACCATAAGCCTCCATTATCGCCGCAACTGATGTCCTCAATCACCACCGTCTCTGCAACTACCATTGTCCCCTTCTCTACCGTCGTGGGTGGGGTGTTGTTGCTACCATTGTCTTTAACCTCCTTCGGTTGATGTTACTGTTGCTTTGCTTTCACTACAGAAAGGCTCCCCTTCACTACTGCTTCCACTCTTTCCTTTGAGGGTAAGCTTTTGCCACCACTTTAGGTTAAAGTGTTAGCTAGTTTAGGTTAGATTAATATGGTTAGATTAGGTTATGTTTAGAGTTTAGGATATTAATTTATGAATTTTGTTAGATTAGGATTGATTAGGGTTAATTAGAATTCAATTAGGATTGATTAATGTTAAATTAGGGTTTATTGTCAAAATAGTTTAGACAGATTAATTAGAGTTTTAATATAGGTTAATTAAATTAGCATAGAGTAACTAGATTTAAGATAATTATTATAATTATTTTATTTAGATTTAATTAGTTTAATTTGTACATTAGGCTCATTGAACTCATTTTTATTTAAAAGAATTATTATAAATTGATGTGGAGTATATACTTTTGTGATTGTGCAAATCTTATGAATCGATTATGTATGGAATGTATTGGAGAAGAGATTGGACTAACTAAACAATGGCAATATTCAAAGTAAGTAAAATTGCTTTAGAAATAATAGTTGAAGTTTTTTGGTGGGTGGATTAGGATTTATGAATATCTTGCTTTTTAATTGAAAATATGAGTTGTGATGAGAATGCTAGAACTTGAGAAGGGGGTTGAATCAAGTTAATTTCAAAACTGAAGTTCTTTTACCAGTTTTTAAGGAAGAAAATTATGCAGGAGATTTTTTTCGTTTTGTCTCTAAAACCAGAACAGAACCGAACAGAGAAAGAGAGAATCACACAAGCATATATCCTTCAGTTTTTATGTGCAATAAAACATACATTCAGTATCCACCACAACCATGGTGGACTTTCAACTATAATGAAACCAATTATATGTACCAATACCAATGAATTACAACCTAATTCATCTAGTCTAGTATCAACCGCTAAGTTTCTAACTAAGCCTAGTAACCACCAAGTGCTATCCCAACTTGACAAAGGGGACTCCAACTTGGTTCAATAGCCACCAAATACTGTCCCAACTTAGCAAGAAAAACCCAACTGGTTTAATGACCATCAAGTGATATCCCAACTTGGCAAGGAAAACTAATTCTAGTTCAATAATACCCAAATACACAAAAATTTTTTGACTTTTTCAATTTATTTCTCTGGCCTCTTTTTTCTCATGACTTTTTCATTTTTTACTTTACTATGATTTGCTTTTTTTCAATTATAGAAAGATAAAAATTAGATAGCCATAACAATAAAATCTAAAATGAAGCTCAAAGATAAAGAAAAATAATTTTACATATATGAGATGATGCTCTGAATTTTTCACTCTATTTTTCTTGTCTTCAAATATTGTTAAAAGCCAATTATATAGTGAGAAGCTTGCTTCTTCAAATTGTTTCATTACTTCTTCATTTTTATTGTTGATTCTGCCCATTGTAGCTGTCCCTTTCCTGGCATGCTTTCTTTTCCATTTTGCGCCATTACATATGTTGCCTATTACACTGCATTTTTATTTTTCTCTGCCAAACTCTGCTAATGATCTTCTGCAGTTTGATCTTGTGTTGTCCTTGTGTCCTTGCTGTCTCTCATTCTTCATAGTGTTGCCAATTACTCTTTTTGCTTTTTCTTCCTTAAAAAATCATGTAAGGCTGAACCATCTCTCTAGGTATAATGATTCTGATTTTTGTACTCACCATCACCATTGGGCTGAAGCTTTGATTTGAGGATTGTGGAGTATTTGCTAAATCTTCATTATGTGGACTGAGATGAATATTTTGGGCAATACTTATAAATCCATTAGTATATTTTTGGACTTTTAACCTAATAACAATGTTTGTCATCATAAATCATACACAAAATTAGTTCTAACTCAACAAGTTGTGATTATTTAATTGCTTGGACCATGGGATAAATGTTATAGACATTAGTAGTGTGAATTAAGCCTTTAGCCCTAGGGCCAGCCCTAAGTCCTCTTTAATTTTTTTGGCCCTTAGCCCAATTTTTTTTGCTAGTCCTGACCCCAAAAAGGCCCAAAAATCAAAGGTTAAAATAGGGTCAGTCCACTCAGCCCTAATACCCACCTAAACAAACACAAACCCTATAACTTCTATTTTTCTCTGATCTTTGTAGCCTTAATTCACATGCTGCACTCTCCTCTTTTTTCATTGAAACCCCTAACCTCTACTCTACTCTGGTCTCTGACATCACCGTCCACCCCATCAACCGCCTTCGTTCTCAGCCTCTCTCCCGACACTGTTCTTAGTCTCTCTCTCTGCACCATTTTTTCTTAGCATCTCTCTTTGCGTCTTTTGTTCTCAGCCTTAGAGCATTATCATTCTTTCTGCCATCGCCATGGTGTACCCACGTTATTCCATCATTATTCAGCATCATCGTGCTCACTGATCAGTGCCATTGTTCTCACTCCTCAGCGGTGTCGTCCTTAGGAGACAACAACGGTGTGGTTCTTAGTGAGTTAGCATCGTCATCATTGTCAACGCCATATTGCCATGGTGCTTCAACTCTCCCCTTCATCACTGTCGTCATTGTTTGGGTTTTTTGTTCTGTTTGTGAGGATTAAACATTTTTTAATTCCATTTTTTGAAAGTTTCAAATTTGTTTTTAATTTGTTACTGACTTACTACAGTTTGAGTTTTTTAGTTTGTTTGTAAATTCAGTAATTAGTACTGTGATTCTGTTTACAAATTTAGTGGTCAGTGGTCATTACTATTTGTTGGTTAGTTTTGATTATTTGGCTATAAATTCTAATTAATTGATGCTAATTTTTTTACAGTTTGATATTAGCTCCAGTGACAACATTGGTGACACAGAGGGAACAACAGAATTTTTTTGAATTAACTGAAAAAGCAAAGGTTTGGTTGGTTTCGGTTAAAAGATAGAACCAAACCAAATCGAAGAATTCATATAAAATTGCTTCAGATGATTTTTTCATAAATAAAAAGAACTGATTCGCACTGTGAATACCTCTAGTTGTTGAGACAGAGATGGAAAGAGTAACGTAAAAAAAATAGAATAAGGTGGCCCCACAGGGTTGGCCCTAGGGCCTTTGGGCTATAACTAGAAGATTAAGAAGATCTTTTGTCACTGCATGGCAAAACGTCTTCAGCAGATGTTAGAGGATGTGTAGATGAGGAGGAACCATCTGACGCAGTGGCTTTGACTCGACATTAAAAAGGCCCTGTATATGTACTGGGAGATGGATGATAGCCTCAGACGTTGTCAGGCCAGGGTGTCGAGGTGCATAAGGGGTTCGACCACGATTATGAAGACAAAAGCCAAGATGGTATGACTTCTTTATATATGCTTATCTCGTTTCATCTTTGTTTCTTTATTTAGTTGTTAGTTTTTGTAATATGCATATCCAAAATATGCAGACAAAGACCTTGAAGCATCCTGTTTCAATGCAGGAGGTCTTCAAGCAAACTCACATGCTCAAGAAGAATAGGGATAGGTTTGCTAATCAGCGGTCAACAAACTTTTTTGTAAGTTATTTACTTCTTATAGAATTTAATAACACACTATCATATCAGCTGTTATATTTACATTCACATCAAACTTGTTAGGATTTATACACCTAGAACTTTGAGGCCGCGATATAGGAATCTCAACAGACGGTTGACGATGGCAATCCCTCGAGCACATCCAGCATGGTGGATCTTGATATTGTGTGGTTTGCCAGACCACATTTGAGCCACATATTTAAGGTCATGTCATTCTTCACCAACAGCCTACACACGTCCACTTTCAGGCCTTCCTCGACCATGACCACCAACCCTGCAAATCCATAAGACATAGTGGATTTGCATGAGCAGGTTTATAGACTAACCCAGAGCCTGCATGATCAAGACAACAGCTCTATTTAGCTAATTAGAGGTACTAGGAGCTGCTTGCAAGCATGGAAGCAAAGGATGCTCAGGATGCGGAGATGGATTCTCTGAGGCGAGAGCTCAGACAGGAGCTGGAGCACATATGGCACATGCAGTGGTAGATGAACATCTACTATGAGAAGATGCTTGCATGGGACAACGATGCTGGAGGTAGCTCCTCCTCATCTGCACTTGCACCAACACCCACAGCGTCGCCGCATCAAGACCAGCAACGAAACCATTAGGACAAGGACGACGACGATGATTATGATGACTTGTAGGGTATAATGTTTTATTTTGTATATTCACATATCATTATCTGTTATTTCATTGACGATATTACTTTATTATATTATAGTTTATTTTAATGAAATATTTTTGTTTTTATTAATTTTTTTCTATTTTTAATCAGATTATAGTTATGATAATCTGAGTAAAAAAATTAAATATGAATTCTTAATATTAAAAAAATTTTACCATCGAATTTTGCAAGGGATAAATTCGACAGGATATTTTATTTTTTTAATATTTTATTCAATAATGTTACGGTCAGATTTTTGGAGGGAATTATTTGACGGTAAATAGGCTGGAAAATGTTTAAACATGGCGCCAACATTACCATCATATTTATTGGCTATTCTGCACATAATTATCATCGGAAGATTTTTGACGATAATTACCGTAGAGTTTTTTTTGACAATTCCGCTAGTAATTCTGACGTTGGATAGGTTATATTATATAAAGTAAAAATTATATAACATAAATTAAAGTAAAAGTTTAAGAATAATGCAATAATATTATTAATAATTTTCTATATACTGAAGCATGTAAGAACGGATATTATCTAAACTCAATTCCATCACGGTCTATACTAGGTCAGATAATTACCTGCTTTCAACCGAATAGAGACAGAATGGGTACCCGTAAGTTCAGGTAGTGTTGTTATCTCTATTTACCCTCTAACAATCGTAATGATGATGCAAAATATTAGTTGTAATCTAATGAGTTTAATTTTTTGTTTTTCAGTAGAATATATTATCAAATTTGCTAACAAAAAAAAACAAATCTTATTATGTTCCCCATCTATAACAACAAAGCAAATGCATGCGCTCAACAGCTTAGAACTAAGAATTGACCACAAACACCACCTCTTGGAACGAACTCCACAATTGCATGACCCATGTAGGTTTTGCTGCATTGAAGACTTCTAAAGCAAACTGTTAAATAAGCATGAATTAAAATGAAAAGGAGGAGAAATTATAATTTCTTAGAAAAGTGTGTGGGGTACAATTTGTAAATATTTCAAGAAGGTTATTAATGCCCCTCTACTTGAGAAGGCTACTGAATCCTTTGCCTTCTTTTTTTCTTCTTCTTTTATTTTTTTCTAATGTGCTTTCAACCAATGTGATGAAACAATCTTGCGTGAGCAAATACAATCATGTTGCTCTTATCACTAGAAAATTTTGCCTAAGAACTTCGCAAATAAACCTGTTCCGGCCCAGCCCAATAAGGACCGGGGGTCTACTTGGCGGAACCACGACCTGATGGGTCCACAACCCGCTTAACCCACGGTGTTCCTCGCATAGCACCATCCTCCTAACGAAATCTGGACAATTGGCAGAAGCTTTTAGATGAATGGGCCCAAATAAAAGGGCCCACCTAAGGACATGGAATAAAGAGGAGGGACCTACCACTCCCTCAAGGTACGTCATTATTATCCTAATTAGCCACCTCATCGTACGGACACTTACTTTAGCATCAAAGTGTCTTTACAGGTGGCCTCATCCGTCGAGCCACCGACTACTCTTGGCTGCGCACCTCATCTTAGCTCTCGTGCTTAGGTTCCGACCCTCACCTTCAAAGATTCCTACTTCACCGGTTCGATGAACAACCGAACAATGGCACCGTTAGTGGGGACCTGACACGATTTGATAATGGAGGCTTTTCGCCCAGTGGACGAGCCAAAAAAAGGGGACGACCGCCAAGGTTGTCACTTCATGAGTAGGGTAAGCATGGGAATCTCCTAGAGCCGCTGACCAACTCCTTCTGACAATGGCCGCTCCCACGAGCGATCCCCCGAAAGGCGTTCATTCGGGGGTATAGGCAACGACAACTCCTGGATCATGCAAGAACATAAGTACTGGGTCCAAAACCTCAAAAGAGAGTTGGCGATGAGGGACTGTTACAACCTCGAGGACAGCCATAACACCGGCTCACGCGCAGAGCTTTGGGCCAACCATTCTTGTACCCGGTCCCCCTTGATGAGCTCGGGAGAAAGTCAACAAGAAGAGGAGGATGACGGGCACGACCAAACCGACTGTCGAACTCAGCCCTTTTACTCCTAAGACAAGTCGAGAAGTTGGGAATGTAAAGAGGAATAGAAGAGAAAATGTCGGGATCTCGTGGTGATCAGCTCTACTCCTTTCTACTCTTCCATCCTCAAAGTCTGCCTACACAAGAACTTTGATAAGCTGACGGATATTAGGTATGATAGTACCAAAGACCCACAAGAACATATCCCAAATTTTGATGCCAAAATGAACCTAGAAAGTGTGGGAGATGCAGTCAGATGTTGGGTGTTCCCCATGACCCTGGCGGGGCTAGCAATGCGTTAGTTCAATTCTTTTTCACAAGGTTCTATAACCACCTTCTCTGACATTTGTCTAAAGTTTCTATCCCAGTTCACTATTCGCATCGCCAAGGCGAAGCAATCGATTAAACTATTGAGGATAACACAATGGGTCAGCGAGCCCACGAAAAAATACTTGGATCGTTTCAATGATAATTGCTTAGAGATTGATAGCCTGACAAACTCTGTGGCCAGCTTGTGCCTCACTAACGGCCTAGTGAATGAAGACTTCAAGAAACACTTGACCACCAAGCCTGTTTGGACAATGCAAGAGATCTAGTGTGTAGTAAGAGAGTATATAAATGATGAGGAGGTTAGCCAGCTGGTAGCCACCAACAAACGACAGCTTGCCGTCCTGCCTACCCATCAAGCTGTCAACCCGTAGAAGACAAAGGACACTCCAAGAGATATGACATCCAGGAGATCATTCAAGTAGTTTTCCCATATAGGAAAATTCACAAATTACATCCCCTGACTGCCCCCATAATGGAAGTTGTCCAGCAGATTATGGACAAAGGCATCCTGGCCAAACCGAGGCTGTTGAAAGACCAGACTAGGGGAAACAAGAACTTCTATTATGATTATTACAAGGGTTTTGGGCATATGACACAAGATTGCTTCGACCTAAAGTATGCTCTAGAAAAAGCTATCTGAGAAGGAAAGCCGAATGAATTTTTGAGGTTTATACGGGAACTAAGAAGAAAAGAAAGAGAGCGGTCTGAAGAGGACCATACTCAGAATGTCAAGCCGGGCAAGACCCTCTGGATAACTCGAAGACAACCCCAACAGTTTTGGTGAATGTGGTGATCGGCAGAAATGCCCCACCAAAGTCAAGATCTGCAACAAAGAAAGATGCCAAGGTACTTGCCGTGACACTGGTAGAAAAACTCCCTCCCAGGGAACTTCTTGAAATATCATTTGGTCTCGAAGACTGCTGGCGTGATGACCTCCAAAAGGAACCACCAATGGTGATCATGGCGAGGATCAGGGTCAGCTTGGTCAAGTGAATCTTGGTCGACATAGGGGCCAACTCGAACATCATGTTTCGAAACGTGTCGATGCTCTGGGTTTCAAAAGGACCATTGTCACAGAGTTTTAGAATTGGGTGACAACTCTATCAATCCTAACAGCTCCGTCATTTTTCTGATCTATGTGGGTTTCGGGACGAGCAGAAAGGCCGCAATGGCTAAGTTTGTGGTCCTGAGAGACTCCACAACGTACAACGTCATCCTCGGGAAAAGAACCATCAATAAACTTTTGGCGGTCATTTGCACAAAGTTTCTAACAATGAGGTTCATGGCGGATGAAGATTTGGTAGGGACAATCTGGGGATACTTAGAAATGGCCTTCGCTTGTGATAATGCCAGTTTATCTCTCCGAAAAAATTCCAGGGATGCAGCTGGGGTGTTTTTAGCAAATCTAGATTCCAGGATTGACGAGCACCTAAGGCCCTAACCCCAGGGCGATTTGGAAAAATTATGGGTAGAAAAATGGAGGATAAGTTCACATTTGCAAATTGTAAACTCCCTCCTATGAGTTGAAAGGACCCTTGATTGAAGCCATCCGAGCCAACAGATACCTCTTTTTCTGGACCCCTGTCAACAAGCCAAGGATAGACTCAGACTTCACATATCACCGTCTGGCCGTGAGACCAGAGGCATATCCCATCGCGTAGAAGAAGAGGAAGATGTCATAAAAAAGGGCAAACAAAGTGGCAAACAAATGGCTAACTTGTTGGAAGCCAGTTTTATTAGATAACTTGACTACTCCACATGGTTATCGAATGTGATTCTTGTGAAGAAGGCAAACAAGAAATGGAGAATTTTTGTGGATTACTTAGACCTTAACAAGGCATTCTGAAAAGACTCATTCCCCTTTCCCAATATTGATGCCTTGTTGGATACAGCGGCGGGATACAAGTTTTTAAGTTTCATGGACACTAACTCAGGATACAACCAGATCCTGATGCACCAACCTGATGAGGAAAAGACAGCGTTCATAATGCCAGGAGGGACGTATTGTTACAAAGTTATGCCGTTCGTCCTGAAGAATGAGGGACAACCTACTAAAGGTTGATGAATAAGGTCTTTAAGGACCACATAGGGAGGTTAGTAGATGTCTACGTTGATGATATGCTAGTTAAATTAGTCGAGCTGAGCTGCTTGGTAGCCGACTTGCAGGTCACTTTTGAGTCTCTTCGGAAACACAAAATGTGACTGAACCCCCTTAAAATGTGCTTTTTCCATGGAAGCAAGAAAGTTTTTAGGATTCATGATCACCCAAAGGGAGGGGGGTAGAAGCTATCCCGGAGAAGTGCAAAGCTGTGCGGTGCATGACGAGTTCTCGGGTGTGTGAAGGATGTGCAAAGACTAGCAGGAAGGTTGACAGCCTTATCTCATTTCCTCAGCGCATCGGCGGCTAAAGCGCTACCTTTCTTCAACTTAATGAGAAAAGGAATGGCCTTCGAATGAAGTTCATCTTGTGATGAGACTTTTAACCATTTTAAAAGAATTTCTTCGGAACCATCCGTCCTCGGGAAGCCAAGAGAAGAGGAGCCCTTATACCTCTACCTAGCTATGACAAAGGAGGCCTTTTAGTGTGAGAAAAAGGCAAGCAACAACAACCCGTCTACTTCATAAGCAAGGTACTTCAAGGGACGGAGCTGAGGTACATGAGCCTAGAAAAGGTGGCTTTTGCTTTGTTGGTTTCCTCTCAAAGGTTAAGGTAATATTTTCAAGGGCATCCGATCAAGGTGAGAACCGACCAAGCAATCAAGCAAATCTTGCAAAAACTAGACCTAGTCAGACAAACGACGGCATGAGCAATAGAGCTATCTCAGTACGACATTCAATATGAATCCCTCATACCATTAAAGCCCAGGTAATGGTCGATTTCTTGATAGAAGTGGTGGGAGAACCTCCCGAGGCCCCGAGCACATGGTGGAAGCTCCATGTTGACGGAGCATCCAACCAAGCATTCGGCGGGGTAGGGATTATATTAGAAAGCTTGGAGGGAGTGACTTACGAGCAATCCATCAAGTTCGAGTTTTCGGTCTCCAATAATCAGGCAAAGTATAAAGCCATGATTGGAGGTTCGATACTAGCGAAAGAGGTCGGTATAACAAAGCTCGAAGTCAACAGTGCTTCCCAGGTCATGACAGCCCATGTTAACGGGATGTACTAAGCTCAGGATCCACTACTGCAAAAATACTTGGAAAAAACCAAACAACTATGCAATAACTTCAAGGAGGTAATTGTCCAGCATGTACCCAAGAAAAGGAATGATAGAGCAGACCTCTTGTCAAAGTTGGCTAGCACCAAGCCCAGAACAAAAAACCAATCTCTCATTCAAGGCTTAGTGAAGGAGCCGTCGGTGGCCTTGTGTTTGGCCAAGAGCTAGGAAGAATCTCCCTCCTGGATCGACCCGATCCAGTAGTTCCTTGAGGAAGGCTTGCTGCTGGGCAACAAGGAAGAAGCTAAGGTCATAAAGAGAGAGGCTGGCAAATATACGGTAGTGCAAAGTCAATTATACAAGAAAGGACTCAGTCAACCCTTGTTGAAGTGTTTGCAGCCCGAACAGACAGAGTATGTCTTAAAATAAATGCACGAGTTGTGTTGTGGACACCACATCGGGGGGAAGTCATTGGCCCAGAAGCTCGTCAGAGCCAGTTACTACTATGATGACTGACGCCAATGAATATGTGAAAAGGTGCCACAGATGCGAAGAAAATGCAAACTTTCATAAGGCACTGGCTCAGGAGTTAAGCTCCATCATAGCCTCCCGACCTTTTACCCAATAGGGAGTCGATCTTCTGAGTCCATTTTTGACGGCTCCAGGGCAAGTCAAATACCTAATTCTGGGCATTGACTATTATACCAAATGGGTAGAAGCAGAACCTTTGGCAAGTATATCGTCTATGAATTGCCAAAACTTCTTGTGGAGGCAGGTGGTCGCAAGGATTAGAATCTCTGAGGTCGTCATATCGGATAATGGAACACAATTCTCAGATAAGAAGTTTGGGGAGTTCTTATTAGGCCTTGACATCAAGCCAAAGTTTTCCTTTGTGGAGCACCATCAGAGTAACGGGCAAGCATAGACAGCGAACAAAGTCATCTTGAAGGAACTGAAGAAGCATTTGGATCAAACGAAGGGCTCGTGGCCAGACGAGTTTGCCTCAGTCCTATGATCCCACAAGACAATGCTGCAATCTTTTATCAGGGAGATGCCTTTCTGGCTCACTTATGGTGTGGACGCCGTCATTCCCATCGAGATAGGAGAACCTAGCCCAAGGTTGCTATTGGGAGGAGGTGATAAGGCGACCAAAAAAAGACCTAGTAGATGAAACCAGAATAATGGCCCATTTGTTGGAAGCAATGCTAAAGCAGAGGTTGGCATTACGTTGTTAACTGCAAGGTTCTCAACAAAATATTCGAAGAGGGAGACCTGGTATTACGACGCAACAACATCGGTCCACCGATCCCAGGAGAAGGGAAGCTCTCCTCCAACTGGGAAGGACCTTATAGGGTAAAAGAGGTGCAACACAAAGGCACGTACAAGCTTGAGCGACTAGATAGAAAGGAGATACCGAGGACTTGGAATGCAGTAAACCTCAAAAGATTCTACTCCTAAGGCTTAGACGATCTACCGACCACATGCTGACTGTCAGTCAAGATTCAGTTACTTTTCTTTCTCGTGTTCTTTCCATATCTTGTGTTAATTTTTATTTACCTTGTTTTAATCTTGCAAGCCTACTTGTACTATCATGATATATGAAAGAAAGGGTACTCTTTCCCCTTACCGTCATCTCGGAACGGCAGTAAGGAATTTTGATGAGGCCTATTTTTTTAAAACTACTAGTCTTTTGTGTTAAAATTTAGTCTGGAAACTACTACCAAGTCACGATTACGGCTTTTTAGGACCGATCACCCCGAAAGCCTCTGCATAAAGACACATGGATATCCATCAAGATATGGCCAAACAGCTAAATAAAGAAACGATATGCAAATAAATGACAAATATAATACATAAAAATAAACCATGTTTTAAGCAGAAAAAGCCTACAAATTGGGACTTCAAAAGGGAAACACACCGGCCCAACAACAAAATAGTTGAAAATTACAAGTCCAAAAGGGCATCACATCGGCCCAATAAAAACAAAGGAATTTCAACATTACAAGTTTCATTACAAAGTTTTCACTTCCTTGGTATGTCAATGATCTTATCATCTTAGATCATTTTGAAAGCACCAACAGTCGAGGTGTCGAAGTTAGGGGCAAGCAGCGAGACTTGGGCTTTGACCGCCTCCTCGGTAGCAGCTATTGCATCCCAGGCATCTTTGATAATCTCTTTCTTCTTCTTCTTCATATTTGAGGCCTCAAGGCGAATCGCGTTTGCCGATCTCATTGCCTCCGCCAGCTCCTTTTCTAGTTTCATCACCTTACTCTCGGCCATTTCGGCCCAACCTTGAGCAGTGTTGAGCTATTTGGAAAGAGAAAGATCCCAATAAATAAGACGTTCAATCTCATCACTTACCTCCTTCATTTTCTTCTCGGCTTCACCTAGTTTGTTCTCCGAGGAATCTCCTTCAACCTTTAACTTGATAATTTCACACTGAGCTTTCCATATAATACCTGGCACTGGGCAAGGACCGGCTCCACCTTCCTTTTGATGGCGGTAGCTTGGAGAATGCTCCTATTCGTCCACCTCAGACAGCCAAATTTTCATCTTGGAAGAAATTTTCAGTGCCTGGAAGCATCTAGGAATCAATAAAGAAACCCGCGTCAAAGTTTTTCTCCATCTCGGAGAGCACCTGACCCGGGATGGAGCTGGATTTTCTTTTCTTGGGGTTGGAAATCACGATTACTTTGGGCTCCTCAACTTGAGCACCCGAAGACTGAGCAACCCACACTGGTTGGCCATCGTCAACCTTACCACCAAAACTGTACCCGGGAGGTGGCCCAAATGGAGGCTAAGACTGAACCTCTAGCTCATCGGCTTGAGGGACCTCGACTTGAGGAGTGGAGGAATCAGAGTTGTCTTCATCCCTAGGGAAGAAGTGAATTATCAAATTTCTAATCGAGGTATTCCCAGTAGCCATTCCAACTACAAAAGAAAAAGAAAACCAAGTTACGAAGTTAGTAATAAAGCAACAGTATACAAATCAGGAAAACGGAAGAACAATAGTAGGAAGTATGAGTTTACCTACACATTTTCGACCGTCTTCCCAGTCACCCATTAGGAGGTAGGGGTTAAGGTTGTTAGAAGCAAAGATCGCCAGTAAGACATCAAAAATTTGTTGGTTCTGCCGACCTATGCCATCATGTGACCTTAATCATATAGTTAAAGCCGGCGCCAAAGCTCTAGTAGGTCGAGATGCGCCTTTCTCCTTCAAGGGTGAGCCAGAAGGGGTGATGACCTTGAGCTTGTCTCACCTTGAATAAAGTTCTTTAAATTCATAGAAGGAGTCTTCGAAGATATCTAAGATCCTCCGGTTTTGTATGGCTCGGAAAGAGAGGTATTCCTTTTTATGATTACCCTCTCGAGAAGGATTTGTAAGGAGGAAGAAAAAGAGAAAAACCTCCACGGTGACCGGGAGGTCCAAGTATTCATAAACCATCTCAAAACAACAGATGAAAACCCAACTATTTAGATGGAGTTACGAAGGAGCGACCTCACATCTGTTCAAAATGGCCATGATAAAAAGGGAGAAGGGAAAGCCGAACACCCAATGTAGTGAACATGAGTTTATACGTCCACACCCAATGAATTTTGAATGTGATACCTAAGTAGTAGCAAGGATTGTAGTTCATCCCACTTGCTCCAAGTCAGTGATTGTGACGCCTGAGTCGTAGCAGCAGTAGTGGATTATTCCACTTACTCCAGGTTGAGTTTTTAAACACCTGCCTGGGTAGTAGCCGTAGTAGTGGGTATTCTACTATCTCTGGATTAAGCGGGTAGTAGCAAGGGGGTTGTAGCTCAAATTCACTTGCTCTGTAATGGGTGTTTCTGTCCATGATTAGCTACCAGGATGTGTCGGGTTGGCTATATAACCGACAGATGATATCATCAGCCATAGGACAGACATGCATCATACTTGTTTGCGCATATTGTTTGTGATTGTGTTTTCCATGATTGTGTGTGCTTGTGATTGTATTCTATGTTATGTAATTATTGAGTTGGATTGTACTTTGCTGACTGTTGTTATTGACTGAGAACTTAATGAAATTAGCTTAACTTCTAACTCCAACCCTACTAAGAACTCTCCAGTTCTTACCCCCTATTTCCAATCCTTTCAGCTACAGGTGTGACGGTTTAGTGTGGAGCTACAGTTTAGTGTGGAGTATAGAAAATTGAGTTTACGAGTTAAGTTCTTAGATTTTATATTCCCCTCGTCATTTATTGTTTTGATTTTTAAAGGGGTAGGATTTACTTTTTGAGAATATTGGAATAAGTCTATGTATATATATATATATATATATATATATATATATATATATATATATATATATTTGTGATTAAGAGGTTTAAAGTGAAGACTTTTCATTTTCTTAAATTAAAGTTTCGGTTCGTATTCGTAAAGGCTCGATATTAAATAAAGATAGCATAAAAGAATAAGGTTTAGAGGTAAGTAACGCTTGAGCTTTAGTACGATCATAAGGTGCTAAAAGTTAGGGTGTTACACAAAAGCCTTAAGTTTGGTATTCGGGCACTCTGCTTTTCTTCATTATCATTATCCATATGGCACAAAAAACCGGTGAATCCTCTTCAAGAAAGTGAAAAGCGGTGTTGACTACTTCACAAACGCATACACAGCAACCACTTTAGGCAGCCAATCTTACTAAAGGTCCCACCAGGCGTGCCAATTTGTTTCGCATAGATTTTGCTTTTTAGACTTTTACAGGAAGTGTTAACCAAGCTTGTATCAAAGATCTCAATTTGAGGAGTAGATACGACTCCTTTTTGTGTGTTGCTCTTAGGATTTAGAGATCGTGTCCAATAAAAGTATAAAAAAATAATAATTATAGAAAGCAAGAAGTAAGAAAGAAAAAGTGCAAAAAATAAAGAATTGAAAATTACAAGACTTGTATTAAAATGTGCAGAAATTGATAAGGACTTAAATGAAAATAATAAAATTTAAATAATAGAAAGAGAAAAGAGAATTGTAATGACTGAAATAAAAATGGAGTCTCCCAATACTTATATAGATTCGTGACTCATGTTTCTGTGCATTAGTGAGACTAGAAATTTTTAGAGTAAATGAGTGTGTGAATAATGGAAGCTCCTCTAGCTTATTGAAACTAATCCTATTTATAGAAAAAAAATTTAAGCTAATTGGTAAAACCTTGGACTTCAAGCAAACTTGGACTTCAAGTAGTTGTAGTCTTGAACCTCAAGTAGTCTTACACCTTAAGCAAACTTAGGTACCAAGCATAAAGTAACTTGACCACTAAGCCTAACTCATTCTTATTTTCTCCAACCATAATATACTTCATACATGTATGATCTTTGACTTCAACTATTAAAGTCTTTCTAACATCGACCATTTGTACCAAATTGTTGGCACAACACTTTCTAACTCTAATTTTTTGAAAAAAAAAGAATTAAGATTTAAAATTTTAAATTTAAAATAAAAATTTAAAAATAAACTAATATTAATTGGAAAAAATATTATGTATATATAAAACATTAATCACTAATTATTTATGTATAAATATATATTACTAAGTATATACTCTGGTTTAAAATTTGAAGGAAGATTCTTATATTCATTCAATGAATAAGTCATGGATCACAAAGTCACAAAACTCAATAGATATGAGCGAGAGGTTAGGAGATTTATTGATTTTGCCTTTGAAAATAGTTTAGCTGAAAAAGCTATATGCCCTTGTTTGAAGTGTAGTTTTAGAAAAAAAAAGTGACAAAGAGTGAGATGTACGATCACTTGATATGTAGCCAATTTTTGAAAGAATATACACTTTGGTTTGAACATGGAGAGACTGTGGTAGGGGAGCCTAGTAGTAATGCCTCAAATAGTGATGTTTCAAATGCTTTTGATGATTTGCGTAGTCATGATTCTATTCATGACATGCTCGGAAGTGCTCTTTGGTCTAATATGCATTTGGCAAATAAAGTATCATTAGAGTTAGATGAATTTATTGATGGAGTTGAAAGAGTGACATCAGATGTAGTTCAAGAACAACATGATGTAGAGGAGTTTGAAGAACTGGCAAGACATGAAGAACTATCTTTGTATAAAGGGTGTACGAGATATTCAAGATTGTCCGTTTTGATGAAGATGTATCATATTAAGTGTCTATGTGGGATGGCTGATAAGGCAATGTCAATGATATTTGAATTCTTACATAATGCATTAGAACATGTAGAGATTCTGAGTTCATTTTATGAAGCAAAGAAAATTATCTTGAAGCTTGGTATGAATTATGAGAAGATACATTTAATTCCTGAACTATTTCATGTTGTATTAGGGTGAAGACAAAGTGAGAGAAATATGTAAAGTTTGCAATAAGTCTAGATGAAAACTAGATAAAAAGAGTGGTGAGATTCAAAAATCAAATGGTGGGAATATTACGAAGAAGGTGCCTACTAAAGTTCTTTGTTACTTTTCACTAAAACTTCATTTGTAAAGGTTATTTTTGTCTTCAAAGACAGGCCGAAGCTGTGAGATGGCATGATGTGGCTCCTAAGGAAGATGGTGTAATGACGCATCCTAGAGATTTAAAATCTTGGAAGATGTTTGATTTAAAAAATACTTTATTCACAGAGGATCCATGAAATGTACATTTGGGATCAGCTACTGATGGTATTAATCTCTACTGTGGTATGAAAGCAAATTCTAGTACCTGGCCGGTTATTCTCATTCTTTACAACATTCCTCCTTAGATCTGTATGAAGTGAACATATTTTATTCTTTCAATGATAATTCCTAAAATTAAGATGCCAGAAAAGAATATAGATGTCTACTTACAATTGTTGATCAAAACGTTAAAAGAGCTATGGAATGTGGACTATAAGTGACTTTCCTGGGTTAGAAATACTCTCTGGGTGGAACATATACATTGGACTTACTTGTTCATCTTGTAACTTTGACTATGTTCCTTTCCAACTTCCTCCTAGTAGGAAATCATGTTTCATAGGACATCGTCGTTTTCTTAATCAAAGGCATCGATTTAGATTGAATCGGGTTTGATTTACTGGAGAGCAAGAATTTTGCAATCCACCGAGGAGGTTATCTGGTCTTGATATACTTGAGCAAGTCAAGGACATCAATGTCAGATTTGGTAGAAAAGAAAAGGCAAAATTTAGGAGAAAAAGAAGACGTGGTGAGCGTGCTACAGAAGGCGCTAAGCAATGGAAAAAGAAAAGCATTTTTTTTGAACTTTTCTATTAGAAGTATAACCTATTGTGTCACAATCTTGATGTGATGCATATAGAAAAAAATATACGTGATAATGTGATATACACGTTGCTAAACGACAACACCAAGTCAAAAGACTACCTCAATGCTCAAAAAGATCTTAAAGCTTTAGGCTGTAAACAGGATGTTTGGCTATATGAAAATGGAAAGTATGCTCAAACTATCTTTACACCGACTAACAAAGTTAATAAGGATTTTCTATCAACTTTAAGAAATATAAGTGTATCAGATGGGTATTCAAGAAACATATCTAGGTGCATTGATATTGACAACCTTAAGATAAATGGGATGCGGAAAAGCCATGATAATCACATATTGATGATACAATTGCTACCATAGGCCATGCGAACAAGTTTGCCTAATGAAGTTTCAGTAATCTTGATTGAATTGTGCTCGTTCTTTACAAAGTTATGTGATAAAAGATTGATTATTAAGGATTTAGACAAATTACAAGATCAAATTGTGCTCATCCTATGCTACATGGAGATGATATTTTCTCCATCTTTTTTTACAGTTATGATTCATTTTATGGTTCACCTTGTTAAAGAAGTTAGTTTGGAGGTCCTGTACATTATCGGTGGATGTATCCGATAGAAAGGTAAAAGGGATAAATTTCTTTACCTTAATTTTAAAATAGTGTATAAGTTTCTTATTAATATTGATAGTTTTGGCTTAATTAATAGATACTTAGGATAACTAAAATCTTACGTGCATAATAAATCACAACCCGAGGGCTCTATTGTTGAAGGTTATCTTATGCTAGAGATCCTTACATTTTGTTCAAAATACGTGGACAATATTGTGACAATATAAAATCGACATAAGTGTGTTGGTAATGAGCCTACCCAGATAGATCCTAATTCACAGATATCCAAGTTGTTTTCTCAAGTTGGAGAATCAAATACTGGTTTTACATATTTTACTTTATCACCAATTGAGAAGAGGCAGGTTCATAGACATATTTTGACAAATTGTCGTGCAGTTGATGACTATCTTAGAGATTATACAGATATCGTGAAAAAAATTAAGAAGTCAAACAAGGGATACTACAGAAATAGACAAGAAGATTCATAAAAAATTTGTTGATTGATTCTCTAATCATGTAAGAAAAATTGCACTTAATTTCATTTTTTATTTTTGCAATATAGCCATGAATAACACAAGCATGTTAATGTGCTTTGAGATTTATAATTATCTCAACAAACTTTCTGATGTAGATAAAGACATTCTTATCAGTATTTCTCAAGGATCATATGACCAAACAAGAATGTTCTCTTCATACGATGTTAATGGATACAAATTTCAAACTTTGTCAAGGGATCGGATAATGGATTAAAAACACAGAATACCAGAGTCTTTGGTAAATTTAGAAGAAGAAGTTATTCAAATAGTAAAGATACCTAAAAGAACTTTGATATAGTACCTTATTGTAAAAGGTTGGTAGACATCATTGAATTTTTTTACAATGGCTTTTACAATTCTCTTATTTAATTGTCAATGGACAAACACAATTAGTCCTAGAGGAATCAGAAAGGAAAATTTGAATTTTTTATTTATAAACTTTACAAGATTCATGCATACTGGTAAACATGAAGATGACGAGCCATATATTAAAGCTTTTGAAACTCAGATGTTATATTATGTGGATGATGAGAAGGAAAAAAGATGGTGCATACTAATTCTCTTGAAGCCAAGAGATTTGTATAACATGGATACAGATGATATAGGCGAAGATGATAAAGAAATTACAACATCCAATGATAATTATCCACCACAAGATTTAGAGTCTTTTTTTCTTATGAAAACATAAATATGAAATTGGCAAAGATAATTATAGATGATTTTTCAAATTCTATCCTCAATGAAAACTACGATGAGAATATGCTTATGTAAAAGATATTGAAGTTTGTGTAAATAATGACAAAATAATTCCTAAAATGTGAACCTATACATAATTATTATTCTTTGTTTTAAGTAATATAGTTTTCTCTTATTTCTTTTATGTTTTTATAGGTATGAAGAGAAGAAGGCTAATAAAAAAATATCAAGGTCTTCAATAACATAGATCATCCAATATTTAAAGAATTATAATTGAATTGTTAGCTTTACATGTTTGGATCAAGTTAGAATTTTTTTAATTTACATTTTATGCATTATGACTATTTAAAACTCGTAGAATTCAACTTTTAAGATATACTGTTGTTGCTTTTGTAAAACTTGTGGAATTGAGTTTGAATTTGTTGAAATACAATGTTATTTTTATAGAATTCAACTTTTGATAATAGAAATAAATTATTATTTTGTTGGTAGATACATATAAATTATTATTTATAATAAAAAAAGTTTTAATGATGGAGAGATTATGACCGTTTAAAACAATCACTAAATACAGAAAAAAACTGTCACAGAAATTAGTAATCTAGTGATGGTTTCAAATGCTGAAAATTTCATGACGATTTAAAATAGTTACAAATATAAAAAAAAGTCACAAGATTTAGTAATTTAATGACCGTTTTAAAACGTCGCGAAATACAGTATAAAAATACCTTGACAAGTGTTACAAATTAGTGACGGTTTTATAATTCAAAAACAGTTTAGCAACACTCCTCATTCCTTACCAACGGTGATCTAAAACTGTCACTATATCAACGAGTAACATTTAAATCCATAACTATTTTTAACCATAGTAAAAATATTTAGTGATGATTAAAACCGTCAACAAACATTAAAAAAAATAATAAATACTGTTTTATTATAGTGTTATTACTTATCACCAAGTAAATTATTTTAACATATACTATTGAAAATAATTCTAATTATAATTAAGGAATATTATTTTCTGCAATGAATGACTAATCTTTATAAGAAACAATAATTTATTAGAAGTTATGTTTGACAGAGAATACATGTCAGTTTAGGAAAAAATATTTTATTATTATTAACTGTTAGATACTTAGATTTTTAAATAAAGAGAAAAAATACCAGGTACATGGCTAGGAGCCTGGGATAATATAATAAGTTTAATAAATAGAAAAAAGTTTGGTAACAAAAAATTTTCAGCCATAATTAGCTAAAAATTTCTATAATTTACTTCATTTATATCACTTAATAACAGTTTTATTTTTTATCTCACCCTCTTATCATTTCACTTATCATATTCTTATCAACTCTACTTATTAATGATATTAATTATAATATCATATTTTTTACTATTAGGCATTCTTGTAATCAATACTTAATATTTCTTTTATAATTTATTTTTTATATTTAAGAATACATTAAATATTAATAATAATAATAATAAGAATGGATGGTAATGATAATATACATTAATTGAGTTAATTACACTTGATTCTTTGTTTCCTTTAAGGCATTTAATATCAATCAATGGAAATACAAAAAAAAATCATTAATTCTTTGTTTCCGTTAAGGCATTTACTTGTACTTAATTCTTTGTAATATATACCTTCCATTAATTTAATTATGATCATTTAAAAATCATGACTATAATACCATTGCAAACAGAATAATGTATAAGTCAAGAAATTTTACAATAAGTCGCGATTATCATTGCAAATAATATGATATTTGAATTCGATCTTAATACGGTACCTATGGTAGAAGGTGCTGGTGAAGAATCTGAACAATAGACAGATTCACACGACGAGGTTGTTGTATGTCAACCAATTCTTGAGAATATGAAAAACCACACTAGTTTTGATGAGGTATGGTAATAAACTGATTTAATTTTTTTGTGCTTTTATATGCATTTATAATTATATTGTATACTAACTAAGTTCATACACATAACATTCATACGTACATATACATAACATCCATAATTACATACAACTAACATCTAAAAATTAAATTCATGTTTATTAGATATTACATCCATACACATATCATTTTTTAGTTATTCCATATGTAAATATAAAGTTAACACAAATGTTTTTTAAATTTTATCATAATTGAATTTAAAAAATATCAAATTCTTAAATTAATTTATTCAATTCATAAATTTATACATAATATCTATAAATTCATACACATAACATCCATAATTTCATGTTAATAACATCCATAATTTGTATTCATAATATTTATAATTTCATACCTATAATGTTTATAATTAATAAAATTTTTATAATTAATATTATCAAATTTTAAACTATACGTCTTATTGTATTTTTTCAAATTATCTCATATGTGTACTAATAGGCTATGATTTTAATTATTTTGATATTTTTATTTAATATTCACATATATATACTTATTTATTGATTTTAATATGACGAGTTAATAATTATTTTTAAAAAATTAATTTTTTAATTTTTGTTTATATTTTATATTTTATTTTTTATTTTTTAATAGTATATATGTAAAATATAAGTTGTATAGTAGAATTTGTTAAAACTTTTTAATTTAATTTCTATATTTTTTGCAGAGAATTATTGCATTTTAATGGATAATAATGTGATTGAGAGATATTAGAGATTTGATTTGGAAGAAACTGAAATGAATTTTGGAAAGAACATTAATGACTCCAAACATACAGCAAAATAGTAGGTAATAAGGAAGATAAGTGATAAGGAGGTATCTGTCACTTGCTTATCAAAAAATAGAAATTTTTATATAATATTCCTATATTATAATTATTTTTTGGCTACCTAGTATCATCCTAATAAATATATGTGTGTGCGTGCATAGAAGTTATGTTCGATAGAAAATAATTGTTTATTATATGATTTGTGGCATAATTAATATCATTCTTAAAAAATGTAATTTTAAGAACAAAATTCAACCTGAGATAAAAACAATAGTTATAAGTTTATATTTTATAATTTAATTGTCACCAAACTATTATGGAAAATAAAGCATTAATTCTAAAATAAATAAAATGAGATGGTATAACAAAATTTAGAGAACATATCATTTTCTTTTTTCAAGAGATAGTTTAAATTCTACTCTTATTCTTTCTATTTATATAAATAAAATAAGAGATATAATTAAATATATACTTTTAGTTTTATCTATATTATTTACTATTTTAAGGAAAATGCTAATACAAAATTAATTTCTTAAGGATTATAATGAAGTTTCGTTTTTCTTTAACAAAATATAACAATTGTTTAAAGTTAAGATAATAAATCATAAAGTATTTCATAATAAAGTTTTATTGGATTTTGTATGCTTGGTATAAAGCCATGAAGTAATAAAAGATAATTTATTTTTTAACTTAAATAACACTACATCTTTTATTTTTTTAAAAAAATTATATCTTTTATATTAAAATGTAAAAAATAATTAAACAAATACTGTTAACAATTGTTGCTACCATTGTCTTTAACCTCCTTCAGTTGATGTTACTGTTGCTTTGCTTCCACTGCAGAAAGGCTCCCCTTCATCACTGCTTCCACTCTTTCCTCTGAGGGTAAGCTTTTGCCACCACTTTATGTTAATGTGTTAGTTAGTTTAGGTTAGATTAATCTGGTTAGATTAGGTTATGTTTAGAGTTTAGGATATTAATTTATGAATTTTGTTAGATTAGGATTGATTAGGGTTAATTAGAATTCAATTAGGATTGATTAATGTTAAATTAGGGTTTATTGTCGAAATAATTTAGACAGATTAATTAGAATTTTAATATAGGTTAATTAGATTAGCATAGAGTAACTAGATTTAAGATAATTGTTATAATTATTTTATTTAGATTTAATTAGTTTAATTTGTACATTAGGCTCATTGAACTCATTTTTATTTAAAAGAATTGTTATAAATTGATGTGGAGTATATACTTTTGTGATTGTGCAAATCTTATAAATCGATTATGTATGGAATGTATTGGAGAAGAGATTGGACTAACTAATCAATGGCAAGATTCAAAGTAAGTAAAATTGCTTTAGAAATAATGGTTGAAGTTTTTTGGTGGATGGATTAGGATTTATGAATATCTTGCTTTTTAATTGAAAATATGAGTTGTGATGGGAATGCTAGAACTTGAGAACGGGGTTGAATCAAGTTAATTTCAAAACTAAAGTTCTTTTACTAGTTTTTAAGGAAGAAAATTATGCAGGAGATTTTTTTCGTTTTGTCTCTAAAACTAGAACAAAACCGAACAGAGAAGGAGAGAATAACACAAGCATATATCCTTCAGTTTTTATGTGCAATAAAACCTACATCCAGTCTCCACCACAACCATGGTGGACTTTCAACTATAATGAAACCAATTATATGTACCAATACCAATGAATTACAACCTAATTCATCTAGTCTAGTATCAACCGCTAAGTTTCTAACTAGGCCTAGTAACTACCAAGTGCTATCCCAACTTGGCAAAGGGGACTCCAACTTGGTTCAATAGCCACCAAGTACTATTGACGAACGGACTTCTGCCGGTAAAGAAATTCAAAAGAATATAATCGCGTTGTAAGTATAGTTTCTAAACTAATAGAGAATCCTTTCGTACAAAAGTTTGGTTGTCACAAGTAAAAAAACCCAATAAAATTTATAACCAAAGTATTCAAACCTTGGGTCGTCTTCTCAAGGAATTGCAGGGAGGTGTGTTTTATTATTAGTTATGGAAAACAATATTTTTGAGTTTTTGAAAGGTTTGAACAAGAGAAATAAATTGCAGGAATTAATAAATCAATAGCTAAGAAAACACTTGGCAAGGTATGAAAATTAGAAGTCATGTCCTAGTTATCCTTATCAATTGTGACGAGAATTGCTCGTTGCTCTATCTTAGTCAACCTCTAACTATGAAGGTAAGTCAAGTGGATAAATTAATATGAATCCTCAGGTCCTAGTCAATTCCCAAAAAATGACTGGAGTTAGTGGAATTCAAGTCAATTAGCAACTTCCAATTATCAATCAACAAAAGAGTTTGATAACTCAAGAGTCTCTAATTACTCAACCAAAGCCAAGAATATAGAAAGCTAAATAAAAATCATAAATATGAAATACCTCAAATTGTATTAATAAAAGAAATCAAATGTAACATGGAAAAGTTCATAAAGTAAGTTGGGAAAATAAATAAAAGGAACATTAAACCTGGAAATTGAGAAGTAGAAATCCTAATCCTAAAAGAAATGCTAAATCCTAAAACCTAAGAGAGAGGAGAGAGCCTCTCTCTCTCTCTCTCTAGAAACTACATCTAATCCTAAAATTGTGAATATGAAAGTTGTGTCTATTGTTCATTGAGTCTTTGCATGTTCCCTGGCTTTATTCTGTGTTTCTAGGCCGAAAACTGGGTCAAAACGTGGCCAGAAATCGCCTCCAGCATTTTCTGAATTTTCTGCAGATCGCGCATGTCATGCGTACGCGTTGTTTAACGATTTTCCTCTCCACGCGTGCGCGTCAGGCACGCGCTCGCGTCGTTTGCGCGAACTCCAATCCATGTGTATGCGTCAAGCACGCGTACGCGTCGCTGTCATTTTGTCCAAATCACGCGCACGCTTTAGCCATGCGTGCGCATTGCTGTTCGCTGGTTGTCTCCTTTATTTCTTGTGCTCCTTCCCTTTTTGCAAGCTTCCTCTCCATTCTTTAAGCCATTCCTGCCCTATGAAGCCTGAAACACTTAACACACGGATCACGACATCGAATGGTATAAAGGAGAATTAAAATACGTAATTAAAAGATCTCTAGGAAGCAAGTTTTCAACCATAGAACAACTTTGGGAAGGAATTGTAATATCATGCAAATCATATGAATAAGTGGGCAAGAATTTGATAAAAACCACTCAATTAAACACAATATAAACCATAAA
This sequence comes from Arachis hypogaea, assembly GCF_003086295.3. Lineage (NCBI taxonomy): Eukaryota > Viridiplantae > Streptophyta > Magnoliopsida > Fabales > Fabaceae > Arachis > Arachis hypogaea. The sequence continues at coordinate 26,621,170 of NC_092039.1, forward strand.
ATAGTGGTTTATCAACCTTCCCACACTTAAACATTAGCATGTCCTCATGCTTAACTTAAGGAGATAAAATAAATGGGTGGGAAAAAAGCAAGACTCATGCAATGCAACCTATGAATGTGAATGCAACTACATGCTAAGACGTCTCTATCTACTTGGTTGAAAGCAAACAAGTTCTCCAAGACAAATACAAACCAAATTTCACTAATTCAAATTATACAGTGAAAACACGTAAAATTGTAAGAAGATAGCTCATGAAAGCAGCGAACATAGAATCAAGCACTGAACCCTTACTAGTAGTGTATATCACTCTAACTCTCAAGTGTCTAGGGTCAATCACTCTACTCTTCCCTAGTCATGCTTTCTCAACCTTGTTCTTCATCTAACCAATCAACAAATATTTAGCATACCAATGCAAACATCATGAGATCTTTTCAGGGTTGTAGTGGGGATGAGGTAAAGGTAAGGATATATGTATGGCCAAGTGAGCTATAATATGAATCTTTGACTAACCTAAGCTCTTACCTAACACACACACATACTCTATGTAATTCTAAAAATCACACCTAGCTACCCATAATTCCCACTTTTGTATCACATACTCATGTACCAAATTTTTGATATTTCTTTATCACATGTGCATTGATCTTTCTATTAAAGCTTAACATTGGGGTATTTTTATCGCCTTATTTATTTACTTATTTATTGAATATTTTTAGATTTTTTTGTGTGTAGAGAAATAGATTCTATTATTTAATTATTTTGGTTTTTCATGAGTAGGTTCCCAAATTCCAAATATTCAAATAAATTAGAAACATGATACATTCCCTTATTAACCCATGTTCCCACAATTTCCTCACACTTAGTTGATGCACAATCTCTATCTTAAGCTAACCAAAGATTCAATTGGGATATTTAATTTGTTTTTCTGCTTAAGGCTAGTGATGTGGTAAATATTAAACAAATGGGGATAAAAGGCTCAAGGTGGCTAACAAAGGTGATTGAAAAGGGTAGGCTTTTTGGGGATAAGTGAGCTAATAATCAAATGATGGCCTCAATCATATGCAAGCATGTAAATACACTAAATAGTGGACATATAGAATGGAACAAAGTAAATATTGCAATCATAGAGAAGAAAACACACATGAATAAAATATTTATGGTTAAATAATGTAACCATATAAATAAGCTCAAAATCTCACAGGTTGTGTGTTCTTTGGCTCAAAAAACTATGTTCTAAATACAACTTCAAACAAATTTAACACATAGAAAATTTTAATTTTTAATTTAAATTAGTGAAAATTTTCAAAAATAGGATCCTAGAAAGAAACTTATTATTTTTCAACCAAGTAGTACTTAAATGCAAACAATCAACTACACATGCAATCTATTATGCAATGAAATAATGAACTAATAAAGAAAATAAGACATTGGTGTTGAGAAGAGAATAACTAATCCATGGAGATCAGTATCGACCTCCCCACACTTAAAGATTGCACCGTCTTCGGTGCATGCAAAGATGTGTAGGTGGACGGGCTGCTACAACTGATGCTTTTCTCTAGAGATTGTGCAGATGGACTTATCTGTTACCCCTTTGAGAAGCTTTCCCTTTTCCTTCTTCGATGGCCATCCTAAAAGAAGAGAAAAAGGAAGAAAGGTAACCCCAAAAATGAAGATAGAAAACAAATAAAATTATGAGTGGGTAATGTCAAATAAGAAGGGTCTCAATTACATGGTAGCTACAACATGCAAGTGAGGAAACACTATAAGCACATGGCATATCAATGGTGCAGACATTGCAACAAAGGGGAAGAGATAATGGATAATGAAAAATAATATAAATTCATGTCAATGCAAAAGGAGTATAAGTAACATAAAAGATTAGCATTGACTTAAATAATATTATCCAACAGTGTAAAATAAGTTACTAAGCACCAAAATAATACCAGAAAAGATATAACAGTTGAATAAGAACATTTAACACCAACGGTAGATTAATAAATTTAGAAAAGAAAATAAAAATATGCACAAAATTAAAATACAATGAATGAAAGTATGCAAATAAATTAAGTAAAATAGAATGAGAGAAAAGAAGGATGAGAAGTTAAAGAGATGAAGAAAAATAAGTAAGAAAGAAAGAAGAAAGAGAAAAGATAGAAGAAATTAGGATTAGAAAAGAAAAGATAAGATAATTGGTGCTGATCTGGATAAGTTGTGCGACGCAAGCGACGCGGACGCGTGGATCACGCGTTCGCATGATTGGTTATAATTTCAAGTGACGCGGACGCATGGGGCACGCGTTTGCGTGGTAGGGCTTGTGCTTCTAACATGGTTCCAGCCCTACTCCACCATAACTCTTTGCCATAAACCCGTTTACGTCGAATTTTGCAGGGGCACGCGGTCGCGTGGGTGACGCGCACGCGTGGATGGCTGGATTCGCAAGGGACGCGGACGCGTCAGGGACGCATTTGTATGGGCGAGTTTGTGCTTGAGGCACGCCTCTAGCCACGCTTTCGCGTGACTTTCTGTAAAATTCTCTTCTCTTCCCAAGGCACATATGACACGGACGCGTCGGCGACACTGTCGCATCACATGCCATTTTTTATTTTATTATTATTTTTTTATGCAATATGCAGATGCAAATACAGAATGTAGGTGAATATGAAGAAATTATGAATGAATACTAGTAAAAATAAAATAAAAATAAGATTAAGAATAAAAAAAGGAACGATTATACTATGGTGGGTTGTCTCCCACCTAGCATTTTTAGTTATAGTCCTTAAGTTGGACATTTGGTGAGCTCTTTGTCATGGAGGCTTGTGCTTGAATTCATCCTGAAACTGCCACCAATGCTTGGACTTCCAATAAGCTCTGTCTATTCCAAGTAAATTTCTCAAGCTTTGATGGAGTTCTTCACAAGTTTTAAGCTCCCAAATTTGATCTTCTTGTATACCGAGATCCCAAATCTTGATTCCACACCCGTCTTCAAGTTGATCATCATGGTTCCATCCGGGTGGCAAGCACTCTGAATTCTCTACGGAGAACCAAACTTCTCTTTTAGATCTAACCAAATTATCACCAGTTGAGCCCTTACATCTAGCCCTTGAAATATCAACTTTGATGAGCCTTGATTTGCAACTCCAACCACTAAACAGTCTCCTCTTACGCTTTATGCCACAAAACTTCCTGAGTTGGCCGTCCGTTTCAAGAATACCGTACTCAAGTGGGATAGGAAGACGAATAGAGATAAGTTTTACCCACTCAAGTGAAGGAGTAAACGACAACCTAGGTGGAGAAGTCTCCAACATTCTTGACAAAGCGTACTCAACTCCCGTCCGCCCTTTTCTAAGGATTTCCGCTTCCACATTATTCTCAGACTCAATCAGAGAAGAGTCTTCATATTCAAGGAGTTCATTTGCGGATGTAGATTTATCACAAGGAGGACTTGATGCATGATCTTCATCACCAAGGGAACTTGCTTCTTGATTTATCTCATCCAAGTCTTCATAGGGAAGATGCCATGGAGGGTGTGCACTAGCCTCCTTGACATCAATCTCAATCTTCTTGGAGGAATACTCTACAATTCTGGATTCCCATGGAGGTTCAGCATCTCCTAAATCTTCAACCACTTCTTCCTCTGCAACTATTATGGTTTCCTCCACTTGTTCCAGCCATGTTTCTCATTGTCAACCGGAGTTTCTAGTGTCTCCTTCATGCTACGCTTTTCTTTTGATTCTCCACATATAGCCATGGGAGTACTTTGAGTGTTCAAATATTGGGAAGCTAATCGGTTTACTACCCGGTCAAGGCAGTCGCGAATTCTAGTACTCCCCGTTTCATCTCTCTTTGCCCTTGAAAAAGAACACCAATAGTGTCATGCATTGAAGGTTGAGATGGATGTGAGGGCTCATTATTTGGGAGGAAAGGTTCAGGATAAGAGGGTGGTTCATCATAAGAATGTGGTGGTTCATCACTCTCCATCTTTTTCACTTGTTACACCGCACACTTTAATTCCTTGTTCTCCAGTTGAGATTCTTTAGCCATGAAAGCTTCGGGTGCTATTCGGTTTACCGCTCGGTCCAACTTATGCAGGGTTGCTTGAAATTGATCCATTGTTTCCTTGAGATGATCCCTTGACTCTTATCCTGCTCGGATATCATAAGTAGGATTATAAGGCTCTTGGATTGATGGATATGGATGTGGTGTATATGGAGGTGGTGGTCCTTGGGAGTAATTGGGTTGGAATTGGGGTGGATCTATGTATGGCTCATATGACTCATAGGGTGGTTGATATGGTGGATAAAGGTTATGGTCATTGATGAGCGGATAATTTATACACTTTTTGGCATTGTTTTTAGGTAGTTTTTAGTAGGATCTAGCTACTTTTAGGGATGTTTTTATTAGTTTTATGCAAAATTCACATTTCTAGAGTAAAACGCCAGAAACACGTCACAAACCAGAGTTAAACGCCAAAAACACATTACAACTTGGCGTTTAACCCCAAGAGAAGCCTCTGCACGTGTAAAGCTCAAGCTCAGCCCAAGCACACACCAAAGTGTGCCCTGGAAGTGGATTTCTGCACTCAGACTTATTTCTGTAAACCCTAGTAACTAGTTTAGTATAAATAGAACTTTTTACTATTGTACTAGGGGTCTTTTTCCCTAATTTCGAATTCATATGCCATTTGGGGAGGCTGGCCATTCGGCCATGCCTGGACCTCTATCACTTATGTATTTTTAACGGTGGAGTTTCTACACACCATAGATTAAGGTGTAGAGCTCTGCTGTTCCTCGAGTATTAATGCAATTACTATTATTCTTCTATTCAATTCAGCTTATTCTTATTCTAAGATATTCGCTGCACTTCAACATGATGAATGTGATAATCCGTGACACTCATCATCATTCTCACCTATTAACGCGTGCCTGACAACCACTTCCATTCTACCTTAGATCGAGCGTGTATCTCTTAGCCTCCATTCCGAAAGATCGGAGTCTTCGTGGTATAAGCTAGAATTATTGGCAGCCATTCCTAAGATTCGTAAAGTCTAAACCTTGTTTGTGGTATTCCGAGTAGGACCTGAGATGGGATGAATGTGACGAGCTTCAAACTCGCGAGTGTTGGGCGTAGTGACAGACGCAAAAGAATCACTGGATCCTATTCTAACATGATCGAGAACCGACGATGATTAGCCGTGCGGTGACAGCGCATTTAGACCATTTTCACTGAGAGGACGGACGGTAGCCATTGACAACGGTGATCTCCTAACATACAGCTTGCCATGGAAAGGAGTAAGAATGATTGGATGAAAGCAGTAGGAAAACAGAGATTCAGAAGGAACACAGCATCTTCATGCGCTTATTTAAAATTCCCACCAATGAATTACATAAGTATCTCTATCTCTATTTTATGCTTTATTTATCTTTATATTCGAAAACCATTATAACCATTAGAATCTGCCTGACTGAGATTTACAAGATGACCATAGCTTGCTTCAAACCAACAATCTCCGTGGGATCGACCCTTACTCACATAAGGTTTATTACTTGGACGACCCAGTGCACTTGCTGGTTAGTTGTGCGAAGTTGTGAAAAAGAGTGATATTACAATTGTGCGTACCAAGTTGTTGGCGCCATTGAGATCACAATTTCGTGCACCAGTCATATGGGAGTGTTTGGTTTGGTTGTAGGAGGCTTGTGAGTATGGTGGTCCAATGGTAGGTTGGGGAGGCAGTTCATAAGCATATGGTGGTGGTTGTTGATAATCAAAAGAGTGCTCACCATAGCCATTGCCTTGATATGCATCACAGAATGTTTGTTGATAGTCCATTGGAGGTGGTTATTGCCAAGAGGGTTGATCAAATCCTTGTGGCTCCTCCCATCTTTGATTGTTCCATCCTTGATGCATGTTCTCCTTATAGCGTCCATTCCCTACAACAACATTGGAACCAAACTCATAGCGACATAGGTAAGAATTCAAAGTAGCTAATAAAAATAAAAAACAAAAATAAATAAACAAGCAAAAGAAAAAAAATATTTACAATAACCAATAATAAGGCACACGTTTGCAATTCCCCGGCAACGGCGCCATTTTTGACGAACGGACTTCTGCCGGTAAAGAAATTCACAAGAATATAATCGCATTGTAAGTATAGTTTCTAAACCAACAGAGAAACCTTTCGTACAAAAGTTTGGTTGTCACAAGTAACAAAACCCAATAAAATTTATAACCGAAGTATTCAAAGCTCGGGTCGTCTTTTCAAGGAATTACAGGGAGGTGTGTTTTATTATTGGTTATGGAAAACAATATTTTTGAGTTTTTGAAAGGTTTGAACAAGAGAAATAAATTGCAGGAATTAATAAATCAATAGCTAAGAAAACTCTTGGCAAGGTATGAAAATTATAAGTCCTATCCTAGTTATCCTTATCAATTGAGACGAGAATTGCTCGTTGCTCCCACTTAGTCAACCTCTAACTATGAAGGTAAATCAAGTGGATAAATTAATATGAATCCTCAAGTCCTAGTCAATTCCCAAAGAAACTCTGGAGTTAGTGGAATTCAAGTCAATTAGCAACTTCCAATTATCAATCAACAAAAGAGTTTGATAACTCAAGAGTCTCTAATTACTCAACCAAAGCCAAGAATATAGAAAGCTAAATAAAAATCATAAATATGAAATACCTCAAATTGTATTAATAAAAGAAATCAAATCTAACATGGAAAGGTTCATAAAGTAAGTTGGGAAAATAAATAAAAGGAACATTAAACCTGGAAATTGAGAAGTAGAAATCCTAATCCTAAAAGAAATCATAAATCCTAAAACCTAAGAGAGAGGAGAGAGCCTCTCTCTCTAGAAACTACATCTAATCCTAAAAATGTGAATATGAAAGTTGTGTCTGTTGTTCATTGAGTCTTTGCATGTTCCTTAGCTTTATTCTGTGTTTCTAGGCCAAAAACTGGGTCAAAACGTGCCCGAAATCTCCCCCAGCATTTTCTGAATTTTATACAAATCGTGCATGTCACGCGTACGTGTCGGTCACGCGTACGTGTTGTTTGACAATTTTCCTGTCCACGCGTGCGCGTCAGGCATGCGCTTGCATTGTTTGCGTGAACTTGACGCGTACGCGTCGCTGTGATTTTGTCCAAATCGCACGCACGCGTCAGCCATGCGTGCGCGTCACTTTTTGCTGGTTGTCTCCTTTATTTCTTGTACTCCTTCTCTTTTTGCAAGCTTCCTCTCCATTCTCTAAGCCATTCCTGCCCTATGAAGCCTGAAACACTTAACACACGGATCACGGCATTGAATGGTATAAAGGAGAATTAAAATACATAAAAAGATCTCTAGGAAACAAGTTTTCAACCATAGAACAACTTTGGGATGGCATTGTAATATCATGCAAATCATATGAATAAGTGGGCAAGAATTTGATAAAAATCACTCAATTAAATACAATATAAGCCATAAAATAGTGGTTTATCAACTATCCCAACTTAGCAAGGGAAACCTAACTGGTTTAATGACCATCAAGTGCTATCCCAACTTGGCAAGGAAAACTAATTCTAGTTCAATAATAACCAAATACACAAAAAAAACAATTTTTACTTTTTCAATGTATTTCTCTGGCCTCTTTTCTCTCTTGACTTTTTTATTTTTTACTGTACTATGATTTACTTTTTCTCAATTATAGAAAGATAAACATTAGATAGCCATAACAATAAAATCTAAAATCAAGCTCAAAGATGAAGAAAAATAATTTTACATATATGAGATGATGCTCTGAATTTTTCACTCTATTTTCCTTGTCTTTAAATATTGTTAAGAGCCAATTATATAGTGAGAAGCTTGCTTCTTCAAATTGTTTCACTACCTCTTCATTTTTCTTGTTGATCCTGCCCATTGTAGTTGTCCCCTTCGTGGCATGCTTTCTTTTCCATTTTGCGCCATTACATATGCTGCCTATTACACTGCATTTTTATTTTGCTCTGCCAAACTCTGCTAATGATCTTCTGCAGTTTGATCTTGTGTTGTCCTTGTGTCCTTGCTATCTCTCATTCTTCATAGTGTTGCCAATTATTCCTTTTGCTTTTTCTTCCTTAAAAAATCATGTAATGCTGAACCATCTCTCTAGGTATAATGATTCTGATTTTTGTACTCACCATCACCATTAGGCTGAAGCTTTGATTTGATTGTGGAGTATTTGCTAAACCTTCATTATGTGGACTGAGATGAATATATTAGACAATACTTATAAATCCATTAGTACGTTTTTGGACTTTTAACCTAATAACAATGTTTGTCATCATAAATCATACACAAAATTAGTTCTAACTCAACAAGTTGTAATTATTTAATTGCTTGGACCATGGGATAAATGTTATAGACATTAGTAGTGTGAATTAAGCCTTCAGCACTAGGGCCAGCCCTAAGTCCTTTTTAATTTTTTGGCCCTTAGCCCAAATTTTTTTTTTGCTAGTCCTGACCACAAAAAGGCCCAAAAATCAAATGTTAAAATAGGGTCAATCCACTCAGCCCTATAATACCCATCTAAACAAACACAAACCCATCTAAACACATGCCGTTTTTTCTTAGAATCTCACTTTACGTCTTTTGTTTTCAGCCTTAGAGCATTATCATTCTCTCTGCCATCGCCATGGTGTACCCACGTTATTCCATCGTAGTTCAGCATAATCGTGCTCACTAATCAGTGTCGTTGTTCTCACTCCTCAGCGGTGTCGTCCTTAGGGGACAACAATGGTGTGGTTCTCAGTGAGTTAGCATCATCATCATTGTCAACGCCATATTGCCATGGTGCTCCAACTCTCCCCTTCATCGCTGTCGTCATTGTTTGGTTTTTTTGGTTTTATTTTGTTTTTAATTTGTTACTGACTTACTACAGTTTGATTTTTTTTAGTTTGTTTGTAAATTTGGTAGTTAGTACTGTGATTCTGTTTACAAATTCAGTGGTTAGTGGTCATTACTATTTGTTGGTCAGTTTTGATTATTTGATTATAAATTCTAATTAATTGGTGCTAATTTTTTTACAGTTTGATATTAGCTCCAGTGACAACATTCGTGACATAGAGGGAACAACGGAGTTTTTTTGAATTAACTGAAAAAGCAAAGGTTTGGTTGGTTTCAGTTAAAAGATAGAACCAAACCAAACCGAAGAATTCATATAAAATTGCTTCGGATGATTTTTTCATAAATAAAAAGAACTGATCCGCACTGCGAATACCTCTAGTTGTTGAGACAGAGATGGAAAAAGTAACGTAAAAAAATAGGATAAGGTGGCCCCACAGGATTGGCCCTAGGGCCTTTGGGCTATGAATAGATGATTAAGAAGATCGTTTGTCATTGGATGGCAAAACGTCTTCAGCAGATGTTAGAGGATGTGCAAATAAGGAGGAACCATCTGTCGCAGTGGCTTTGACCCGACATTCAAAAAGGCCCTGTATATGTACTGGAAGATGGATGAGAGCCTCAGACGTGTCAGGCCAGGGTGTTGAGGTGCATAAGGGATTCGACCACGATTATGAAGTCAAAAGCCAAGATGGTATGACTTCTTTACATATGCTTATCTCGTTTCATCTTTGTTTCTTTATTTAGTTGTCAGTTTTTGTAATATGCATATACAACATATGCAGACAAAGACCTTGAAGCATCCTTTTTCAATGCAGGAGGTCTTCAAGCAAACTCACATGCTCAAGGAGAATAGGGAAAGGTTTGCTAATCAACGGTCAACAAACTTTTTTGCAAGTTATTTACTTCTTATAGAATTTAATAACACACTATCATATCAGCTGTTATATTGACATTCACATCGAACTTGTTAGGATTTATACACCCAGAACTTGGAGGCCGCGATATAGGAATCTCAACAGACGGTTGACGATGGCAATCCCTCGAGCACATCTGGCGTGGTGGATCTTGATATTGTGTGGTGTGCCAGACCACATTTGAGCCGCATATTTGAAGTCATGTCATTCTTCACCAGCAGCCTACATATGTCCACTTTCAGGCCTTCCTCGACCATGGTCACCAACCCTGCAAATCCACAAGATATAGTGGATTTGAATGAGCAGGTTTATAGACTAACCCAGAGCCTACAGGATCAAGACAGCAACTCCATTTAGCTAATTAGAGGTACTAGGAGCTGCTTACACGCATGGCAGCAAAGGATGCTCAAGATGCGGAGATGGATTCCCTGAGGCGAGAGCTCAGACAGGAGCTGGAGCACATACGGCACATGCAGTGGTAGATGAACATCTACTATGAGAAGATGCTCGCATGGGATAACGATGCTGGAGGCGGCTCCTCCTCATCTGCACTTGCACCAACACCCAAGGTGTCACCGCATCAAGACCGGCAACGAGACCAGTAGGACGTGGATGACGATGATAATTATGATGACTTGTAGGGTATAATGTTTTATTTTGTATATTCACACATCATTATCTGTTATTTCATTGACGAAATTACTTTATTATATTATAGTTTATTTTAATGAAATATTTTTGTTTTTATTAATTTTTTCTAGTTTTAATCAGGTTATAGTTATGATAATCTTAGTAAAAAAAATTAAATATGAATTCTTTTTTATTAAAAAAATTTTACCATCAAATTTTGCAAGGGATAAATCCGATGGGATATTTTATTTTTTTTTATATTTTATTCAATAATGTTACGGTCAGATTTTTGGAGGGAATTATTTGACGATAAATAGACTGGAAAATGTTTAAACATGGCGTCAACATTACCATCAGATTTAATTGGCTATTCTGCATATAGTTATCATCGGAATATTTTTTACGATAATTACCGTAGAATTTTTTTTGACAATTCCGCCAGTATTTCTAACATCGGATAGGTTATATTATATAAAGTAAAAATTATATAACATAATTAAAGTAAAGGTTTAAGAATAATGCAATAATATTATTAATAATTTTATATATACTGAAGCATGTAGGAACGGATATTATCAAAACTCAATTCCATCCTGGTCTATACTAGGTCAGATAATTACCTGCTTTCAACCGAATAGAGACAGAATGGGTACTCGTAAGTTCATGTAGTGTTGTTAACTCTATTTACCCTCCAACAGTCGTAATGATGATGGAAAATGTTAGTTGTAATCTAATGAGTTTAATTTTTTGTTTTTCAATAGAATATATTATCAAATTTGCTAACAAAAAAAAAAACAAATCTTATCATGTTCCCATCTATAACAACAAAGCAAATACAAGCGCTCAACAGCTTAGAACTAAGAATTGACCACAAACACTACCTCTTGGAATGAACCCCACAATTGCATGACCCATGTAGATTTTGCTGCAGTGAGGACTTCTAGAGCAAACAGTTAAATAAGCATGAATTAAAATGAAAAGGGGGAGAAGTTATAATTTCTTAGAAAAGTGTGTGGGGTACAATTTGTAAATATTTCAAGAAGGTTATTAATGCCCCTCTACTTGAGAAGGCTACTGAATCCTTTGCCTTCTTTTTTTTTCTTCTTCATTTATTTTTTTCTAATGTGCTTTCAACCAATGTGATGAAACAATCTTGCGTGAGCAAATACAATCATGTTGCTTTTATTATTAGAAAATTTTGACTAAGAACTTCTCAAATAAACCTGTTCCAGCCCATCCCAATAAGGACCGGGGGTCTACTTGGTAGAACCACGACCCGATAGGTCTACAACCCGCTTAACCCACGGTGTTCCTCGCATGGCACCATTCTCCTAACGAAAATCTGGACAGTTGGTAGAAGCTTTTAGACGAATGGGCCCAAATGGAAGGGCTCACCCAAGAACATGGAATAAAGAGGAGGAACCTACCCCTTCCTCAAGGTACGTCATTATTATTCTAATTAGCCACCTCATCGTACGGACACTTACTTTAGCATCGGAATGTCTTTACAAGTGGCCCCATCCGCCGAGCTACCGACGACTCTTGGCTACGCACTTCATCTTAGCTTTCGTGATTAGGTTCCAACCCTCATCTTCAACGATTTCTACTTCACCGGTCCGACGAACAATCGAACAATGGCACCGTTAGTGGGGACCTGACACGAGTTGATGATAGAGGCTTTTTGCCCAGTGGACGAGCCAAAAAAAGGGGACGACCACCAAGGGTGTCACTTCATGAGTAGGGTAAGCATGGGAATCTCCCAGAGCCACCGACCAACTCCTTCTGACAATGGCCGCTCCCACGAGCGATCCCCCGAAAGGCATTCATTCGGGGGTACAGGAAACGACAACTCCTGGGTCATGCAAGAACTTAAGCACCGGGTCCAAAACCTCAAAAGAGAGTTGGCGATGAGGGACCGTTACAACCTCGAGGTTAGCTGTAACACCGGCTCACGCGCAGAGCCCCGGGCCAACCATTCTTGTACCCAGTCCCCCTTGAAGAGCTCGGGAGAAAGGCAACAAGAAGAGGAGGATGACGGGCATGACCAAACCGACGGTCAAACTCAGCCTTTTTACTCCTGAGACAAGTCGAGAAGTCAGGAATGTAAAGAGGAATAGAAGAGAAAATGTCGGGATCTCGTGGTGATCAGCTCTACTCCTTTCTACTCTTCCATCCTCAAAGTCTGCCTACACAAGAACTTTGATAAGCTGACAGATAATAGGTATGACAGTACCAAAGACCCACAAGGACACATCCCGAATCTTGATGCCAGAATGAACCTAGAAAGTGTGGGAGATGCAGTCAAATGTTGGGTGTTCTCCATGACCCTGGCGGGGCTAGCAATGCGTTGGTTCAATTCTTTTTCGCAAGGTTCTATAACCACCTTCTCCGAAATTTGTCTAAAGTTTCTAGCCTAGTTCACTACTTGCATCGCCAAGGCGAAGCAATCGATTAACCTATTGGGGATAACACAATGGGTCAGCGAGTCCACGAAAAAAATACTTGGATCATTTCAATGATAAGTGTTTAGAGATTGATAGCCTGACGAACTTTGTGGCCAACTTGTGCCTCACTAACGGCCTAGTGAATGAGGACTTCAAGAAACACTTGACCACCAAGCCTGTTTGAATAATGTAAGAGATCCAAGGCGTAGCAAGAGAGTATATAAATGATGAGGAGGTTAGCCAGCTGGTAGCCACCAACAAACGACAGCTTACCGTCCTACCTACCCGTCAGGCTGTCAACTTGTAGAAGACAAAGGACACCCCAAGAAATATGACATCCAGGAGATCGTTCAAGCCGTTTCCCCAGATAGGAAAATTCACAAATTATATCCCCTGACTGCCCCTATAATTGAAGTTGTCCAGCAGATTATGGACAAAGGCATCCTGGCCAAACCAATGCTGTTGAAAGACCAGACTGGGGGAAATAAGAACTTCTATTATGATTATTACAAGGGTTTTGGGCATATGACACAAGATTGCTTCGACCTAAAGTATGCGCTAGAAAAATCTATCTGAGAAGGAAAACTGAATGAATTTTTGCGGTTTATACAGGAACCGAGAAGAAAAGAAAGAGAGTGGTCTGAAGAGGACCAGAGTTAGAGTGTCAAGCCGGGCAAGACCTTTTGGATAACCCGAAGACAACCCCAACAGTTGTGGTGAATGTGGTGATCAGCAGAAATGCCCCACCAAAGTCAAGATCTGCAAAAAAGAAAGATGCCAAGGTACTTGCCGTGACACTGGTAGAAAAACTCCCTCTCAGGAAACTTCTTGAAATATCATTTGGTCCCGAAGACCGCTGGCGTGATTACCTCCAAAAGAAATCACCAATGGTGATCATGGTAAGGATCGGGGTCAGCTTGGTTAAGGGAATCTTGGTCGACATAGGGGCCAACTCGAACATCACGTTTCAAAACGTGTCGATGCTCTGGGTTTCAAGGAAAGTGGCCTCAAGGACCATTGTCACAGAGTTGTAGAATTGGGTGACAACTCTATCAATCCTAACATCTCTATCATTTTGCTGATCTGTGTGGGTTTCGGGACGAGTAGAAAGGCCGCAATGGCTGAGTTTGTGGTCCTGAGAGACTCTATAGCGTACAACATCATCCTCGGGAAAAGAACCATCAACGAACTTTTGGCGGTCATTTTCACAAAGTTTCTAACAATGAGGTTCATGGCGGATCAAGAGTCAGTAGGGACAATTTGAGGCTACTTAGAAATGGCCTTCACTTGTGATAATGCCAGTTTATCTCTCTGAAAAATTTCAAGGATGCAGCTGGGGTGTTTTTTGCAAATCTGGATTCCAGGATTGACGAGAACCTAAGGCCCTAACCCCAGGGCGATTTGGAAAAATTATGAGTAGAAAAATGGAGGATAAGTTCACCTTTGCAAATTACAACCTCCTCCCTATGAGTTGAAAGGACCCCTGATTGAAGCCATCCGAGCCAACAGATACCTCTTTTTCTGGACCCCTGTCAACGAGCCAAGGATAGACTCGGACTTCACATCTCACCTTCTGGCCGTGAGACCAGAGGCATATCCCATCACGCAGAGGAAGAGGAAGATGTCATAAAAAAGGGCAAACAAAGTGGCAAACAAATGGCTAACCTGTTGGAAGTCAGTTTTATTAGATAACTTGACTACTCTACATGGTTATCGAATGTGGTTCTTGTGAAGAAGGCAAACAAAAAATGGAGAATTTCTGTGGATTACTTAGACCTTAACAAGGCATTCTAAAAAGACTCATTCCCGCTTTCCAACATTGATGCCTTGTTGGATACAACGGCGGGATACAAGTTTTTAAGTTTCATGGACGCTAACTCAGGATACAACCATATCCCGAGCACCGACCTGATGAGGAAAAGACAGTGTTCATAATGCCAGGAGGGACATATTGTTACAAAGTTATGCCTTTCGTCTTGAAGAATGAGCGAGCAACCTACCAAAGGTTGATGAATAAGGTCTTTAAGGACCACAGGTTAGTAGATGTCTACGTTGATGATATGCTAGTTAAATTAGCCGAGTCGAGCTGCTTAGTAGCCAACTTGCAGGTCATTTTTGAGTCTCTTCGGAAACACAACATGTGACTGAACCCCTTAAAATGTGCTTTTTCCATGGAAGCAAGAAAGTTTTTAGGATTCATGATCACCCAAAAGGGGAGGGGGTAGAAGCTATCCCAGAGAAGTGCAAAACTGTGTGGTGTATGACGAGTTCTCGGGTGTGTTAAGGATGTGCAAAGACTAGAAGGAAGGTTGACAGCCTTATCTCGTTTCCTCAGCGCATCGGTGGCTAAAGCGCTACCTTTCTTCAGCTTAATGAGAAAAGGAATAGCCTTCGAATGGAGCTTGTCTTGCGACGAGACTTTTAACCATTTTAAAAGAATTTTATCGGAACCATCCGTCCTCGGGAAGCCAAGAGAAGAGGAGCCCTTATACCTTTACCTGGCTGTGACAAAGGAGGCCCTTTAGTGCGAGAAGAAGGCAAGCAACAACAACCCGTCTACTTCATAAGCAAGGTACTTCAAGGGGCAGAGCTGAGGTACATGAGCCTAGAAAATGTGGCTTTTACTTTGTTGGTTTCCTCTCAAAGGTTAAGGTAATATTTTCAAGGGCATCCGATCAAGGTGAGAACCGACCAAGGAATCAAGCAAATCTTGTAGAAACTCGACCTAGCCGGACAAATGATAGTGTGAGCAGTAGAGCTATCTCAGTACGACATTCAATATGAATCCCTCATACCATTAAAGCCCAGGAAAAGGTCAATTTCTTGGTAGAAGTGGTGGGAGAACCTCCCGAGGCCCCGAGCACATGGTGGAAGCTCCATGTTGACGGAGCATCCAACCAAGGATTCGGCACGGTAGGGACGGAGGGAGTGACTCACGAGCAATCCATCAAGTTTGAGTTTTCGGTCTCCAATAATCAGACAGAGTATAAAACCATGATTGGAGGTTTGATACTAGTGAAAGAGGTCGGTATAACAAAGCTCAAAGTCAACAGTGCTTCCCAGGTCGTGACAGCCCAGGTAAACGGGATGTACTAAGCTCAGGATCCACTACTGTAAAAATACTTGGAAAAAACCAAACAACTATGCAATAACTTCGAGGAGGTAATTGTCCAGCATGTACCCAAGAAAAGGAATGCTAGAGCAGACCTCTTGTCAAAGTTGGCTAGCATCAAGCCCAGAATAGGAAACCAATCTCTCATTCAAGGCTTAGTGAAGGAGCCATTGGTGGACTTGTGTTTGGCCAAGAGCTAGGAAGAATCTCCCTCCTGGATCAACCCGATCCAGTAGTTCCTTGAGAAAGGCAAGTTGCCAAGCAACAAGGAAGAAGCTAAGGTCATAAAGAGAGAGGCTGGCAAATTTGCGGTAGTGCAAAGTCAATTATACAAGAAAGGACTCAATCAACCCCTGTTGAAGTGTTTGTAGCATGAATAGACGGAGTATGTCTTAAAAGAAGTGCACGAGCTGTGTTGTGGACACCACATCGAGGGAAAGTCATTGGTCCAGAAGCTCGTCAGAGGCAGTTACTACTATGATGACTGATGCCAATGAATATGTGAAAATGTGCCTCAGATGCCAAGAAAATGCAAACTTTCATAAGGCGCCGACTCAGGAGTTAAGCTCCATCATGGCCTCCCGACCTTTTGCCCAGTGGGGAGTCGATCTACTAGGTCTATTTTTGACGACTCCAGGGCAAGTCAAATACCTAATTGTGGCCATTGAATATTATACCAAATGGGTAGAAGCAGAACCTTTGTCAAGTATATCATCTAAGAATTGCCAAAACTTCTTGTGGAGGCAGTGGTCGCAATGATTAGAATCCCTGAGGTTGTCATATTGGATAATGGAACACAATTCTCAGATAAGAAGTTTGGAGAGTTCCTATTAGGCCTTGACATCAAGCAAAAGTTCTCCTCTGTGGAGCACCATCAGAGTAATGGGCAAGCAGAGGCAACAAACAAAGTCACCTTAAAGGAACTGAAGAAGCGTTTGGATCAAAGGAAGGGCTCGTGGCCAGACGAGTTTGCCTCACCCTATGATCCCACAGGACAATGCTGTAATCTTTTACCAGGGAGATGCCTTTCTGGCTCACTTATGGTGTGGGCGCCGTCATTCCCATCGAGATAGGAGAACCTAGTCTAAGGTTGCTATTGGGAGGAGGTGATAAGGTGACCAAAAAAAGACCTGGTAGATGAAACCAAAACAATGGCCCATTTGTTGGAAGCCGTGCTAAAGCAGAGGTTGGCATTACGTTGTTAACTGCATGGTTCTCAACAAAATATTCAAAGAGGGAGACCTGGTATTACGACGCAACAACATCGGTCTGCCGATCCCAGGAGAAGGGAAACTCTCCTCCAATTGGGAAAGACCTTAGAGGGTAAAAGAGGTGCAACACAAAGGCACATACAAGCTTGTGCGACTAGATAGAAAGGAGATACCGAGGACTTGGATTGCAGCAAACCTCAAAAGATTCTACTCCTAAGGCTTAGACGATCTACCGACCACGTGCTGCCTGTCAGTCAAGATTCGGTTACTTCTTTCTCGTGTTCTTTCCATATCTTGTGTTAATTCTTATTTACCTTGTTTTAATCTTGCAAGCCTACTTGTACTATCATGATATATGAAAGAAAGGGTACTCTTTCCCCTTACCGTCATTTCGGAACAGTAGTAAGGGATTTTGATGAGGCCTATTTTTTGAAAACTACTAGTCTTTTGCGTTAAAATTTAGTCTGAAAACTACTACCAAGTCACGATTACGGCTTTTTAGGACTGATCACCCCAGAAGCCCATGCATAAAGACACATAGATATCCATCGAGATACGGCCAAACGGCTAAATAAAGAAACGATATGCAAATAAATGACCAATATACTACATAAAAATAAACCAAGTTTTAAGCAGAAAAAGCCTACAAATTGGGACTTCAAAAGGGAAACACACCGGCCCAACAACAAAATAGTTGAAAATTACAAGTCCAAAAGGGCATCACATCGGCCCAATAACAACAAAGAAATTTCAACATTACAAGTTTCATTACAAAGTTTTCACTTCCTTGGTATGTCAATGATCTTATCATCTTAGATCATTTTGAAAGCACCAACAGTCGAGGTGTCGAAGTTAGGGGCAAGCAGTGAGACTTGGGCTTTGACTACCTCCTCGATAGCAGCTATTGCATCCCATGCATCTTTGATAATCTCTTTGTTCTTCTTCTTCATATTTCCGGCCTTAAGGCGAACAGCGTTTGCCGATCTCATGGCCTCCGCCAGCTCCTTTTCTAGTTTCATCACCTTACTCTCGGCCATTTCGGCCCAACCTTGAGTAGTGTTGAGCTATTTGGAAAGAGAAAGATCGCAATCAATAAGACGTTCAATCTCGTCACTTACCTCCTTCATTTTCTTCTCGGCTTCAGCTAGTTTGGCCTCCGAGGAATCTCCTTCAACCTTTAACTTGATAATTTCACACTGAGCTTTCCATCTAATACCTGGCACTGGGCAAGGACTGGCTCCACCTTCCTTTCGATGGCGGCAGCTTGGAGAATGCTCTTATTTGTCCACCTCGCTTGGACGGCCAAATCTTCATCCTGGAAGAAATTTTCAGTGCCTAGAAGCAGCTAGGAATCAATAAAGAAACCCGCGTCAAAGTTCTTCTCCATTTCGGAGAGCACCTGACCCGGGATGAAGCTGGATTTTCTTTTCTTGGGGTTGGGAATCACGATCACTTTGGGCTCATCAACTTGAGCACCCGAAGACTGAGCAACCCCCACTGGTTGGCCATCGTCGACCTTACCACCAGCACTGCGCCCGGGAGGTGGCCCAAATGGAGGCTAAAACTGAACCTCTAGCTCATCGGCTTGAGGGACCTCTGATAAACCACTATTTTATGGTTTACATTGTGTATAATTATGTGGTTTTATCATGATCCTTACCCACTTATTCATTAATTTAGCATGCATTTATATTTCCTTCCTGGAATTATTACATGGTTGAAAACTGCTTCCTAGAGACTTTTTATTATGCATTTTAGTTCTCCTTTATCCCATTCGATGCCGTGATCTGTGTGTTAAGTGTTTCAGGCTTTATAGGGAATGGATGAGTTGGAAATTGGAAGGGAAGCTAGCAAAAATGGAAGGAACACAAGAAATTGAGGAGACAACCAGCGGGAAGTGACGCGGCTGCATGGCTCACGCGGTCGCGCGGAAGAGGAGAAATCGCAGTGACGCGGCCGCATGGCTCATGCGACCGCGTGGAAAGGAAAAGCACAAGTGACGCGGAGGCGTGGATGACGCGAATGCGTGGCACGGAAAAACGCGAATGACGTGTCCGCGTGGACGACGCGATCGCGTGACATGTGCGATCTGCATAATCTGCAGATTTCGCTGGGAGCAGTTTTGGGCCCTGTTTTGACCCATTTCTCGGCCTAGAACAGCAGACTAGAGCCAGAGAACATGCAGAAACGAGGAACAACATTCATTCTACACAGTTTTGAGTTTTTAGATCTAGTTTTACTCCTCCTCTAGGTTTTCTCTCTACACAATTGGTACTCTTAGGATATTATTTTTCTACTGCTTTTGCATTGGGATATTGAGAAGAGTCATTACCTCATCAAGACTTCGTCATTCTAGTTCGTTTTCTTTACTTGGCTTTACTCTTCCATGTCCTTTGCTTTGTTAATTTTACCATTGGAATATTATTAGAATTTATTCAATATAAGGATTATTCTTATTTTAAGTGTATTATTTTTTATTTCTAATTACAATGTCTTTCTTTAATTTCTCCTCATATGTTATGAATTTTGCATTCACAATGAGCGAGTAGTTCCCTAACTTGATGGGGAGTTGACTGAAGGGAACCAATTGAGTTGGAAGGCTTGAAAGAAAGATTGTAATTGGGTTTACTGTTGGATTGCCTTCTAGTCACTAACACCAATCCCTTTTAATTAAGTGGGTTGCAATTTGTGAGCAGACGTAGCATTCCAACTTGTTTGACTTTCCTTTGCCTAGTAAAGGATAACAAAACAGAATAACTTTCAATTATCAATTAATCTTGAGAGTATTCCAACTATAATAGGGATTCCAACTAATCAACTCCCAGTCAAGGCTTTTATTTACATTGTTCAAATTCATCAATTTAATTTCCTGTTATTCAACTCAAACTTTTTTTGAAAACATCTGATTAATAAAATAGCACACCTTTCTGCAACTCGTTGGGAGACGACCTGGGATTCATACTCCCAGTATTTAAAATTTGAATTTCTGTGACATATTTCTAAATTGATAAGTGGATTTCCGATGAGTTAAGAACTATACTTGCAACGTACACATTTTAATAATTTTTAATTCACCAATTTTCGCTGCATCAACCTCGACTTGAGGAGTGGAAGAATCAGAGTTGTCTTCATCCCTAGGGAAGAAGTGAGTCATCAAATTCTAATCGAGGTATTCCCAGTAGTCGTTCCAACTACAAAAGAAAAAGAAAACCAAGTTACAAAGTTGGTAATAAAGCAGCATTATACAAATCAGGAAAACGGAAGAACAATAGTAGGAAGCATGAGTTTACCTACACATTCTCGACCGTCTTCCAAGTCACCCATTAGGAGGTAGGGGTTAAGGTTGTTAGAAGCAAAGATCGCCAGTAAGACAGCAACAATTTGTTGGTTCTGCCGACCTATGCCATCATATGTGACCTTAATCATATAGTTAAAGTCGGCGCCAAAGCTCCAGTAGGTTGGAATGTGCCTTTCTCCTTTAAGGGTGAGCCAGAAGGGGTGACGACCTCGAACTTGTCTCACATTGAATAAAGTTTCTTTAAATTCATGGAAGGAGTCTTCGAAGAGATCTAAGATCCTCCGGTTCTATATGGCTCGGAAAGAGAGGTATTCCTTTTTATGATTACCCTCCTGAGAAGGATTTGTAAGGAGGAAGAAATAGAGAAAAACCTCCACGGTGACCGGGAGGTCCAAGTATTCACAAACCATCTCAAAACAACAGATGAAAACCCAACTATTTGGATGGAGTTGCGAAGGAGCGACCTCACATCTGTTCAAAATGGCCATGATAAAAAGGGAGAAGGGAAGCCGAACACCCAATGTAGTGAACACAAGTTTATACATCCACATCCAGTCTGAGATACGAGGATCTTCAAGGTTCAGCTAACAAACACGTTCCCGAGGGCCCGACACTAAAACCTCGTAATTCGCGTCCTCGGTGGCACCACACAATGCTCTTGAATCACGGAGCTCTTGTAATTCCTCCGTGGTTACCCTGGAGGACGTACTCGTGACATTGGTAGTACACCAAGCATACCGATTCACAGGGTGTTGTTGCGTTATACCTACAGAGGGGACACCACTCAAATTGTGAGGTCGGGAGAAGGTTATAAGCCAAAGCTAAGTTATTCTATACTTAAACTAAGTTCATCCTACACTAAACCATTTTAGCCTAAACCACAAAAAGCAAACCTATGTCACCCCCTGCAAACTATCTAACAAAGCCAGTTTGGTCCAAAAGGTAACAACAACAAGAAACCAGCATGATAATGATGAAAAGTAAAGCAAAATAATGCAAAGAAGTAGCCACTTATCAGTAAAGATGAATGTAGGAGATTGCAAGAAGCAAACAGTGACAAATACAGGAGAAGGATGAAACCACAAGAAAGGACAAAGAGGATAATCACAGAGGAACACAATAACGCAAACAGCGATGACAGTAAAGAAAATGGAGGCAGTAATGTTGGTAGCAATTACAAAATAGAAGTGGAAAAGGAAGGGCAGATAAAAGTAATGGGGTGGTAACCGTCAAGGAAGAAGTGTGAAAGGTCAAGGCAAAAATTGACCTTTTCGCTAGCTTTCAAATAATTCTTAAAGAGCAATAAATGCTTTGGACACGAGAATTGAGACAACGTCTCAAGTAACAGATGGGGGCAACTCATGTGCACGAAGAAGGCGCTAAAAGCGTCAGGCCTATCGCTGAAGTCGCAATTAGAAGAAGCAAACCACACACGAAGACATGAGTAAGTTAATGCGCCAGCCGTAAGTCTTACAACTTGACGTATTGGGGGCACTGTTCTGACCTACCCCAATAAAAACCGGGGGTCCACTTGGTGAACCCACGACCCACTTAACCAACGGTGTCCCTCACGTGACACCATCCTCCTAACAAAAATTTGGACAACTGGCATAAACTTCCATATGAATGGGCTCAAATAGAAGGGACACCCGAAGACATGAAATAAAAGAAAGGGACCTACCCATTCTCCAAAGTACGTCACTATTATCCTAATTAATCATCTTATCATATGTACACTTATTTTAGCATTGAAATGTCTTTACTAATGGTCCTACCTATTGACCCACCGACGATCCTTGACTCCGCACTTCATCTCAACTCTAACATTTAGGTTCCAACCTTTACCTTGAACGATTCTTATTCCACCAGTCTGACGAAGAATTGAACAAAACCCTTTCACACAGCCATTGACAAATCCTAATTCTAAAATGCTAAATTCAAAGCGCCCCAAGGATTTTACCAATTAGTATTTAACTATTTATTTATTAATTTTGGCTTTTACGTATTATCAACTGTATGTGATCCAAATTCTAGAATAACCCATGTGTTTTTAATTTTTAATTTATCTTTCAATCAATTGAAAAATTATTAATATACTTTTTGACTTTGATTTATATTTTATAACATTAACTAAAAATATTTTCTCAAATTAGTCATTTAATAACTGCCGTAAACTGTAGAACAGTAGAAGTACTCATCTTATGGTCACTCAAAAAAAAATCAAAATTAGATGCTCTAAAATAAAAAAATTAATAAAGTAATAAAATAAAACATTAATCATCATTAATTTTATAACTTTTATAAAATATGTGTCTCATTATTTTAATTTAAGAATAATTAATTTTTTTATTTTATTATTTTATTAATTTCTTCACTTTAAAAAATTTTGATTAAAAAAATGTATCCATTCACCTTATCATAATTATAAGGTCGACTGGGTTTTTTTTTTTTAAATCAATTTGTGCTAAGAAAATTAAAATATCAGAATTGAGTAGCTCGATTATGAGAATGAAATTGATTTGGAAATTAGATAAAAATAATGTAAAAACATAGTTTGTGAAATCAAATATATTGAAACTAGTACCTTATTACACATTTAAAAGAAAAATATTTATTCTTTGTCAAAAAAGAATTGGATAAAGTTAAAAATAGGTTAGGTATAGAAAAATTAAGTGCGATTGAATTAACCAAAATTTGCAAATGTAAAAAGAATTGACAAGTGCAATGCATTATTGACCTAGTAAACAACTAAACACGTAAAAATAGTATAAGTTGTTGAATTGCAATAAATATATTATAAAACTTGGCCAACTAGCATATTTTCAAATTAAATAAGAAACTTGTGCCGCATGTGAAATCACGAAATATGGAGAAACCACTGACAACCCGTTAACAAATATTATTAAACTTTTCCTTAGTTTATTTAACAAAGAATTGACTTGAATATAGAAGAGTGTCAATTGTGAGTTAAGAAGGGGTAAATAATTATTTGTGCAGCTAGATAATCAATATGAGGTTTTGTTGGAGATTATTGGGCAGCTAGAAAATAAATTTGTAGTCATTGGTGATTTTAACGTTATATTATCATCAGATGAAGAAGAAAAAGAAAGAAAAAATCGTTTCAATTCATTCAGAAATTTTAAAATTTTATAAATTATGGATGCTTAGTGAATATGAGGTATTTGAGAGAAAAATTCACATGGTAAAATTAGAGTTGTTAAAAGAGAGCAGTTAGAGAGAGATTAAATAGAGTTTTTATGCCACTAAAACTAAAGGAAGAATATTCATTAACTACACTCACACACTTAAAAGATATTGGTTCAGACCATTGCCCTTCGTTATTAGACTCAAATTCAGCAACTATCAAAAATAAACGGAGATTTAAATTTCAAGAGAGATAGTATAGAAAAAAAAATGATTGATTCAATTGTTAATAAGGTGTGACAAACAAGTGTTTTTGGCTCTCCAATGTACCAATTGTTTCAGAAATTAAAACGCTGCATATCTGAAATAGTCAAATGGCAAGTTTCGGAAGTAAGAAATTCAAGAAAATAAATGAAAAGATTGTGACTAAGCTCTCTACTTTGAAAGAATATCTCAACTCTACTAATAAAATAGAGATCTTATAGCTAGAAGAAGAGTTAGTAATGCATATATTATGGAGAAAAAGTTTTGGAAGGAGAAATCAAGAATCGATTGACTGAAATAGGAAGATCAAAATACAAATTTTTTTCACTCCAAGAGTCAAGTTAGAAACAGGAGAAATAAGATATGCAGGGCAGTCAAGAGCTTCTTTGGTGGAGGAAGAATCCTAAAGAGTTTCAATCATACCTAAATTTGTCTAACTCCAAAGACTCCAAATGCAGAAAATATGTCGCAGATTCGACCCATCAGCTTAAGCACCGTATTTTATAAAATTATTCCAAGGTACTTGTCCATCACTTGTAGCTTCTTATGAATAGAATAATTAGTGATAATCAGAGTGCATTTATTAGAGGGAGACTTATTAGTGATAATATTCTTGTGACTCATGAATGCATGCATTTTCTTAAAGAATAAATCATTTGGGAGCACTGATTTAGCACTAAGAGATTTGGGAGTACTGATTTAGCACTAAGAGAGGATATGAGCAAAACTTATGATCAGATAGAATGGAGTTTTGTGTGTTTTGCAATGGAAAAGCTTAGTTTTTATCAGAGGTAGATAAATGGGTAAAGAAATGTGTCACTACTATTTCTTATTTTGTTATTGTGAAAAATTCTCCTATTGGTTTTTTTGAACCAAGTAGAGGGCTCTGACAATGAGATCCTCTCTCACCCTACCTTTTTCTATTATGTGCCAAAGGTCTATCCTTTCTGCTCCACAAAGAAAAATAGGATAACCTATTTCAAGGACTTTGATAGAACAGTAGATGTCTATCCATCAATCACTTTTTATTCGCTAATGACTCTTTACTATTCTGTAAAGCAACACCGCATAATTGTGCTAATTTGATTAATGTTATTCAGCAGTATGGCTCCCTAAGTGGTCAGATCATCAATTTCTATAAGTTTGCAGTATTTTTCAGTAAAAATATCCCTCATTCTATTAAGGAAGAACTAGCTACTTTTCTCTGAGTTTTCAATATCGGTACACAGGATAAATATTTGGATCTTCCATCTATTGTTAACAGATCTAAAAGTCAGACATTTGGTTATGTGAAAGATAAGGTTTCAAAGAAGCTACAAGGTTGGAAGCGCCATCTATTGTCAACAAGCGGAAGAGAAATCTTAATCAAAGTTGTGGGGTGTTCTATATCTATCTATACTCTAAGTTATTTCAAACTTCTTGAAACTCTACTAGATGATATTCAAAAAAATGATGATGCAATTCTAGTGGGTCAAAAATAGAATGAAAAGAAACTTCAGTGGATCAGTTGGGATACAATCAGCAAAACTAAAGAGAAAGGAGCTATGGGGTTTAAAGATCTCAAAGCGTTTAATCTGGCGATGTTAGCAAAAAAAGGGGCGGAGACTATTGACTAAACCAAATTCTCTGTTTTATAAAGTCTTTAAAAGTAAATATTTTAGACTTATCTCTTTTTTGGAAGAAAAATTGGGTTTGAGACCATCTTGGGCCTGGTAGAGCTTACTGGAAGGCAGAAAAGTCCTGGAACAAGGTACCAAATAAAAAGTTACAACACATGGTATAGTAAAGTTCAAAGAAGACCTATGGTTTGGTAACTTACCTCCATTCCGATTATAGGAAGGCGATTGCAGTGATGAAAATTTGATTTGGCTAAGACAACTATTCAATGAGATAGGGGGTTAGAATCTACAACTCATTCACAGTGTGTTCAGACCTAACATAGCACAATAAATTTGCCAAATGGACATTGAAGAAGGTAAAGATTCAGTCACTTAGATAAAGCATGATTCAGGTCATTACAATTTTAGAATGGGATATGAAGTAGTTTACAATTTTTTTCATAAGCCAATTGAGGCTCTTCATGCCAGATTCAAAAGAAGACAACTATGGAGGAGTATCTAGAAGGTTCGATGTCAACCAAGAATCAAGGCCTTTCTATGGAAACTTGCTCATGAAAGACTAGTGGTGAAGACAAATCTTCATGAAAGGATAGCTCAGATCCCCAATTTGTGCCTGCGTTGTTCTTCATTGCCGGAAACGCACCTTCATGCTTTGGTCTTCTGTCCAGAGGTTGAGTAAGTCTATAATCAATCATCAATAGCTAGTGTGATTCCTAGAGATCCGAATATGCAACCATAGGAGTGGTGGTGTCAGTTGATGGAAGAGGTGAGAAGAATAGGAGACTCAAAAGAAAAATTAAGTCATCTCACTTTATCCTTTGAAATTGAGAATGATTGGCATCTATAGGAACTCATAATTCAGATAGTATTATTGATTCTCCTAGTTTAGTATGTTGATTCTTGAACACAGCTACTTTATGAGTCTTGGCCGTTGCCCTAAGCACTTTGTTTTCCAGTATTACCAGTGGATACATAAATGCCACAGACACATAACTGGGTAAACCTTTTCAGATTGTGACTTAGCTTTGCTAAAGTCCCCAATTAGAGGTGTCTAGAGTTCTTAAGCATACTCTTTTGCCTTGGATCACGACTTTAACCACTCAGTCTCAAGCTTTTCACTTGGACCTACATGCCATAAGCACATGGTTAGGGACAGCTTGATTTAGCCCCTTAGGCCTGGATTTATTTCCTTGGGTCCTCCTATCCATTGACGCTCAAAGCCTTGGATCCTTTTCACCCTTGCCTTTTGGTTTAAAGGGCTATTAGCTTTTTCTACCTCTTTTGCTTCTCTCTTTTTTTTTTCCACTGTTTTTTCTTACTTCAAGAATCAATTTCATGATTTTTCATATCAGCAATAATATTTCTCTTGTTCATCATTCTTTCAGGAGCCAACAATTTTAACATTCATAAAATTCAATATAAAAAATATGCACTATTCAAGCATTCATTCAGAAGAAAAAAAGTATTGCCACCATATAAATAATTAGAATTTTCCTTATTAAGAACTCGAAAAAAAATTATTGCCTCTTTATTCTAAAAATTACTATTTTATTCATGTTTGATGATGATGAGAAAAATAAATTATAGCTTAATTGGAGATAAAATCAAAATAGAGATACTAATTACTACTTCTTATATATAACTTCTAAGGTAAATTCCTAATAAGAACAACTATCACAGAGTTAAGGCTAAGATTAGGACTCAACAACCTTTATTTTGGGAGGTGGATGCTCCCATAATCTGCGGGGTGCTTGGCCCTTCAAGAGACAGCTTCTGACGCTTCAATTGCTTCAGTTCATGCCCTTGCTCTTCTTGTTCCCTAAGCAGTTTGCAAAGCATGCTATTTTGATTTTGCTGTTCTTCCTTTAGTTGCTCCATAGCTTCTTGCAACTTGGTGACAGATGCTTCAAGATGCTCCCAGTATTCAATTTGAGGGATTTCCAGGAGGAACTTCTATGCCCTCCTCTTGATGGGGTCGTCCTGCACTTGTTGTCCTTCCATTGACTTTTTGGTGATTGTCGCTCAACTGAAATATACTCAGTTACTCCCATCTTTACCCAGCATCTTTACATAGCATAGAGATTAAGCTTGGATAAGCCAATTTGGCAACTTTGGAGTTCTTGTTTACAATTGTGTAAAGTTCACAAGAAATCAGCTGATGAACTTCCACTTCTTTTCCCAACATAATGCACTGGATCATTATTGCTCTTTTGATGGTGACTTCAGAGCGGTTGCTAGTGGCAGTATAGAATGCCCAATAAAGTCTAGCCAGCCTCTGGCAACTGGTTTGAGATCTTCTCTTTTGAGTTGATTTGGGACACCATTTGTGTTGGTTGTCCACTTGGTTCCAGGGAGGCATATGTCCTCTAAAATTTCGTCCAAGCCCTTATTTGTTCTCATCATTCTCCTATTAAAGGAGTCTGGGTCATCTTTCAGCTGAGGTAGCTTAAAGACCTCCCTGATTTTGTCAGGGTGAAGGTGAACAATCTTTCCTCTGACTAGAGTTCGATAGTCATAGAAGGTGGCTCCAGCTAATCTCTGCCTGTCTGTCTGCCATAGATTAGAGTAGAATTTCTGAACCATGTTCCTTCCCACCTTTGTTTCAGGACTAGCTAGGATTTCCCAGCTCCTGTTTCGAATTTGCTCTTGGATCTCCGGATATTCGCCTTCTTTCAGATTGAATTCAACTTCCAGGATCATTGATCTTAGACCCATTATTTTGTAGTAATGGTCTGAATGTTCTTTGGTTAAGAACTTCCCTTGATTCCAAAGTGGTTTTGGAATATTCTCTTTCTTGCCTCTTGGAGTGGTTTATTTTCCCTTAGGAGCCATGATCTTAGTGGGTATTGGCTTAGTGATCACAGATAAACACACCAAACTTAGAGGTTTGCTTTTCCTCAAGCAAAAAAAGGAAAGGAGAGGGATAGAAGGAGAGCCAATGTCGAATTGTGGAGGAGAGGAGGGAAGTCGAACTAGGATTTAAAGGGAAGGGGGTGGGTTTTTCAAAAATTTTGAAGGAGATATGATAGAAGATATGATTTGTAAAAGATGAGTATGATAGGAAAAAGATGCAATTTAAAATTGAAAAGATATGAAAGATATTTAAAAAAAAGATAAATCTGAATTTTGAAAAGAGGATATGATGAATTTAAAAGAAAAGATTTTAGAAGAATTTAAAAAAAATTGAGTTTTGAAAAAGATTTGAAAAGAAGTTGGAGAGGATTTGAAAAGGATTTGTGTTTATGAATTAAGATACATTTGATATCTTTGAAAAAGGATTTGAAAAATTAGGATTAAAAATTTTTGGAATTGAAGTTTGGAATATGAGAGTTTGTAACATGTTTATGCAAGAAATCATGAATTGAAACATAAAAAATGGAAAAAGTTTGAATTGAAAATGAATTTACCTCCTCCCCACAATCCTGGCATTAAACGCCCAATCGCTGCATGTTTTGGGCATTTAACGCCCATTTGTAGCTTCTCCTGGGCATTTAACGCCCAACTGTTGCTTCCAGCTGGCGTTAAACGCCAGAAACTCCTTTATCACTGGGCATTTTTCTGAATGCCCAAGACGCTGTAAATCTGGTGTTAAACGCCCAGAAGATGCTTCTTTCTGGCGATTAACGCCCAGATGGCTATCTGATAAACCACTATTTCATGGTTTATATTGCATTTAATTGAGTGGTTTTATCAAGCTTTTCACCCACTTATTCATAGGATTTGCATGATTTTACAATTCCTTCCTAGTTTAGTTTTATGATTGAAAACACGCTTTTTTGGTCCCAATTTAGCTTATCTTAATCCTCTCCTATTACCATTCGATGCCTTGATCTGTGTGCTAAGTATTTCAGGCTTCATAGGGCAGGAATGGCTTAGAGAATGAAGAAGAAGCGTGCAAAAATAGAAGGAACACAAGGAATTGAGGGGATGACCAGCGAGAAGTCACACGATCGCATGGTTCATGCGACCGCGCGAGATGGAAGAAATCAGAGTGACGCGTTCGCATGCCTGACGCGACCGCGCGGATTGGAAGCTGCCCAAATGACGCGAATGCGTGGACGACGCGCACGCGTGCAACGAAAAACGTTGAATGACGCGATCGCATAGACGACGCGGACGCGTGACATGCGCGATCTGCAGAATTACAAAAGTCGCTGGCAGAGATTCTGGGCCGCATTTCAACCCAGTTTTCGGCCCAGAAACACATATTAAAGTCAGGAAACATGCAGGACTTTGGAAGCATTCATAATTCATAATTTTAGTTTTAGATGTAGTTTTTAGTGAGAGAGGCTCTCTCCTCTCTCTTAGGATTAAGATTAGGATTAGAATTTATTTTAGGATTATGATTTCTTTTCACTTCAGAATTATTTCATCTTCATATCAGGTTCAATGTTCCTATTTTTATTTATTTTCTCTTTTACTCTCAGATAATTTAATGCTTGTATTACATATGTTGCCTATTTGGCTTGTGAGCCATTCATGTTGGGATTTTCTCAATTAATGCAATTGAGGTATTTCAGATCTAAGATTCTTATTTAGCTTTTTATATTATTGGCTTTAATTGATTAACTGGAAGCTCTTGAGTTATCAACTATTCATGATTGATTGTTATGTCGGCTAATTAACTGGAATTCCACTAACTCTAGTCTTTCCTTAGGATTTGGCTAGTACTTGGGAAATCTAACCAATTAGTTCACTTGACTTTCCCTTGCTTACGCAAAGGTTAACTAAGTGGGATTAACTTCCATTCTTATAGGAGTAACTAGGATAGGACTTCCGAATTTTCATATCTTGCCAAGAGTTTATTTTACAGTCATTTATTTATTTTACTTGTCATTTATCATACTCGTTCATCATTCTCAAAACCCCCAATTTACAAAACCCATAACCAATAATAAGAACATACCTCCCTGCAATTCCTTGAGAAGACGACCTGAGATTTGAATACTCGGTTATCAATTTTAAAAGGGTTTGTTACTTGTGACAACCAAAACGTTTGTAAGAAAGGTTGATTGCTTGGTTTAGTAACTATACCTTCAACGAGAGTTTACTATAACTTTTAAACCATCAATCTTCAGTTCTTCAAAATGGCACCGTTGCCGGGGAATTGCAAACGTGTGCCTTATTATTGGTTATTGTAAATATTTTTCAAAAAAATATATATGTATCTTATCTTATTTTTTTTTAAATATCTTATCTTAATTTTTTCAAAAAAAATTTCAGATTTTAAAAATTTTTATCTTATCTTATTCTTTTTCAAAAATCATATCTTTTTCAAAATCCTATCTTATTTTTTTTCAAAAATTATATCTTTTTCAAAATATTTTCTTTTTGTTAGTTTTTGTTTTTATTTTCTCCTACTACTATGAACTCTCACCCCTTTGGCTATGAGTCTAGTTACAACTATGTTGCAGGAAGAGAAAGCTATAACAGGAATATGCATCAAGGTCAAAGCAATCAAAGATAGACGGAGCCAAGAGGATCTGATCAACCCTTTAGGCGACAACACCTTCCAAGATATCATGGACGAAGACCATTCTATAATGCAAACCAAGATGATAGGTATGGTGGACCCCCTTGTAGTTACCAACAAGCCCCATCATATGCCAATGAACCACCTCCTCAACATAGCTTTGAACCACCATACTCACAAGCCCCTTTCCACCAAACACCTCCATATGACCCTAATCCTTATCCACCACACCAACCACCTTATGAGCCATACTTAGAACCACCACCTCGATATACACCATCTCCTTATCATTATCAAGATGAACCACCTTCCTACCATGAACCCTTTCTCCCAATAAATGAACCTTCCTACCCACCCCAAACCTCCATGGAGAAAGCATTTACTGATCTAAACTCTATTATACAAGCTCTCGCCGCCCGAATCGGACCACCAAATACCTTCAACAATCAACCCTCAAGCTCTAGTGCACTTCCTTTTCAACCACATAATGATCCACCCATCTCATCACCACCATCCATGGAAGAGCACCCACATCCATTAATCCAAGAACAAGATGATCCCAATGATGCTATTGATATGGAACAAGAGAGAGAGGATCATCTTCGCGAATCCATACTTCATAAGGAGCTAGAGGAGGCACTAAAGGTGAAGGTAAGAGAGACCCTTGAAGATGAAGGAGCAATTGAAGGGAGTTGTCATGGAAAGGTAATCATCAAGGAGGAATAAGAGTCAAGGGATCATTTTCAGGAAACAGTGGATCAATTTCATGCAACTCTTCATCAATTGGAGCAAGCAATAAAACAATTACCTTCCAAACGTTCGGACACTCAAGGAACCCCCATGGCTTCATGTGGAGAATCTAATGAAGAACGTAGCATGAAGGAGACACTAGAGACTCCAATGGACAATAAGGAGCATGACTTTGCACTGGAACAAGTGGAGGAAGCCATAATAGTTGCAAAAGAAGAAGTGGTTGAAGACTTAGGAGATGCAGAACCTCCATGGGAAACTCAAGTTATAGAACCTCCTTCCAAGACGTTTGAAATTGATGTTGAGGAGGGTGTACAACCTCCAAGGCATAACATGGTTGAAGACTTGGAAGAGGTTTATCAAGCGATGGAGATTCAAGAAGAAGAAGCACAACCTCCCATGCCCTTGGTAAACAATGAAGAAGAGGTTGAATTGGAAGAAAGCCACCAAGAGGAAGACGTTGAAATTGAAGAAGCTTACAAAGAGGTGGAAGTTGTCAGAGAAGAGCACAAGGGAGTGGAGCTTGCAAATTCATTAGAAATATCTCTCCCAAGACCATTACCGTCCAACACAACATTCAAGTGGGTAAAATTCCTATCCTTATCCTTTACTTTCCCACTTGAATATGGGCTACTGGAGACAGATGGTCAACTTAGAGTTCTCTGTGGCATCAAGAGTAAGAGGAAGATGGTTAGTGGTAAGAGTTATCCTGCAAGGTTCAACATGGTTGTGTGCTCAAAATTTAAACGCAAAGGTTGGTATAGAGTTCAGCTGAATAGGTATAGGAAATTGTTTGGCTGCTTCAGTGAGAATTTAGACTGCTTACCACCCGGATGTAACAATATTGCTCAACAAGAAGACGGGTGCAAAAGCAAGGTTTGGGACCCCGAAATTCAATCTAGAAATCAATGCTCTTGGGGACTTGTTACTTGCTTTAGCTTGCTTGAAGGCTCTCTGCGCCTAGTTTGGGACCCCAGAGGCTGTTGGAATTCCAAACACTGGTGGAGATTCTTGGATGAATACAAGCACAAGCCGCCATAACAAGAAGCTCACCAAATGTCCAACTTAAGGACTTTAACTAAAAGTGCTGGGTGGGAGACAACCCACCATGGTATGATCGTTTCTTCTTCAGTTTGAATTTTTGTCTATTTTTGAATTTTGATTGAACCTGGAATTTTTGCATATCATTCATTGCATTTTTCATTCTGCATACTGCATAAAAAAATTGAGTGGTTTTATCAAGCTTTTCACCCACTTATTCATAGGATTTGCATGATTTTACAATTCCTTCCTAATTTAGTTCTATGATTGAAAACACGCTTTTTTGGTCTCAATTTAGCTTATCTTAATCCTCTCCTATTACCATTCGATGCCTTGATCTGTGTGCTAAGTATTTCAGGCTTCGTAGGGCAGGAATGGCTTAGAGAATGAAGAGGAAGCGTGCAAAAACGCCAGTTTTCCTTCCTCACTGG
Organism: Arachis hypogaea; assembly: GCF_003086295.3. Lineage (NCBI taxonomy): Eukaryota > Viridiplantae > Streptophyta > Magnoliopsida > Fabales > Fabaceae > Arachis > Arachis hypogaea. The sequence goes on from NC_092039.1 coordinate 26,654,361, forward strand.
GCATTTTGAACGCCCAGCTTTTTCTGTGTAATTCCTCTGCTGTATGTTCTGAATCTTCAATTCTCTGTATTATTGACTTGAAAAGACACAAATTAAAAATTTTTTGGATTTTTAATAATGAGGAATAATCAAAATGAAACTAAGATCAAATAAACAATGCCTGCAAGACACCAAACTTAGAAGTTTGTATACTAGACACTAACAAGTTGAGAATGCATATGAGAAACAACAAAACACACAAGACAAGAGAATTTAAAGATCAGAGCAAGCAAATCATCAAGAATAACTTGAAGATCAATGAAGACACATGAATGAATTCGAAAAATGCATGCAATTGACACCAAACGTAAAATGAGACACTAGACTCAACAAGAAACATAAAATTATTTTTTTGATTTTAAGATTTTATAAATTTTTTTGTGCTTTTTCAAAAATTATATGGAAAAAGAAAATAAAGAGGATCAAAACTTTTAATAAGAATTCCAGAAATCATGCAATGTTAGTCTAAAGTTTCAGTCTAAAAAGATTAGACATGGCTAGCCAAGCTTTAGCAGGACATTACATTCAAGAGCTAAATTGATGAAAATCAATCAGCTTTGGTGATGATAAAAACATCACCTTGAAACTCTAGAATTCATTCTTAAAAATTCGGAAGAAAAATACCTAATCTAAGCAACAAGATGAACCATCAGTTGTCCAAACTCAAACAATCCCCGGCAACGGCGCCAAAAACTTGGTGTTTTTGCCGGATCAAAACTTGGCACTGTTATTGGAGGGAACAAATGCGAAACTGTAGTTAGGACATTTAATTCCCCGGCAACGGCGCCAAAAACTTGGTACGCACAATTGTAATCTCAACTCTTTATCACAACTTCGCACAACTAACCAGCAAGTGCACTGGGTCATCCAAGTAATAAACCTTACGCGAGTAAGGGTCGATCCCACGGAGATTGTTGGTATGAAGCAAGCTATGGTCATCTTGTAAATCTCAGTCAGGCAGATTCAAATGGTTATGGATGATTTATGAATAAAATATAAAATAAAGATAGAGATGCTTATGTAATTCATTGGTGAGAATTTCAGATAAGCGTATGGAGATCCTTTGTCCCTTCCGTCTCTCTGCTTTCCTACTGTCTTCATCCAATCCTTCTTACTCCTTTCCATGGCAAGCTGTATGTTGGGCATCACCGTTGTCAATGGCTACAGTCCCATCCTCTCAGTGAAAATGTTCAACGCGCTCTGTCACAGCACGGCTAATCATCTGTCGGTTCTCAATCAGGTTGAAATAGAATCCAGTGATTCTTTTGCGTCTGTCACTAATGCTCAGCCTTCAGGAGTTTGAAGCTCGTCACAGTCATTCAAACCTTGAATCCTACTCAGAATACCACAGACAAGGTTTAGGCCTTCTGGATTCTCTTGAATGCCACCATCAATTCTAGCTTATACCACGAAGATTCCGATTAAGAAATCCAAGAGATAAACATTCAAGCCTTGTTTGCTTGTAGAACGGAAGTGGTTGTCAGGCACGCGTTCATAAGTGAGAATGATGATGAGCGTCACATAATCATCACATTCATCATATTCTTGGGTGCGAATGAATATCTTAGAACAAGAATGAGCTGAATTGAATAGAAGAACAATAGTAATTGCATTGATACTCGAGGTACAGCAGAGCTCCACACCTTAATCTATGGTGTGTAGAAACTCCACCGTTGAAAATACATAAGAACAAGGTCTAGGCATGGCTGAGAGGCCAGCCTCCCAAAGAGGGTTCAATAATAAAAACATGATCGAAAGATCTTTAAAATACAATAGTAAAAGGTCCTATTTGTAGAGAACTAGTAGCTTAGGGTTTACAAAGATGAGTAAATGACATAAAAATCCACTTCCGGACCCACTTGGTGTGTGCTTGGGCTGAGCATTGAAGCTTTCATGTGTAGAGACTTTTCTTGGAGTTAAACGCCAGCTTTTGTGCCAGTTTGGGCGTTTAACTCCCATTCTTGTGCCAGTTCCGGCGTTTTACGCCAGAATTCTTGAGCTGACTTGAAACGCCTGTTTGAGCCATCAAATCTCGGGCAAAGTATGGACTATTATACATTGATGGAAAGCCCAGGATGTCTACTTTCCAACGCAATTGTGAGCACACCAATTTGGCTTCTGTAGCTCCAGAAAATTCACTTCGAATGCAGGGAGGTCAGAATCCAACAGCATCTGCAGTCCTTTTCAGCCTCTGAATCAAATTTTTGCTCAGGTCCCTCAATTTCAGCCAGAAAATACCTGAAATCACAGAAAAACACACAAACTCATAGTAAAGTCCAGAAAAGTGAATTTTAACTAAAAACTGATAAAAATATAATAAGAACTAACTAAAACATACTAAAAACATACTAAAAACAATGCCAAAAAGCATACAAATTATCCGCTCATCATCCATTGACAATGAACTTTTTGTTAGAATCATTATCCTGAGGCTCTACGTATCCATATGGTGACACACTTGTAATCACATATGGTCCTCTCCACCGGGATTTCAATTTTCTGGGGAATAATCTGAGCCTAGAATTAAACAGCAGAACTTTCTGCCCTGGCTCAAAGACTCTAGATGACAACTTCTTATCATGCCATCATTTTTCTTTCTCTTTGTAAATTTTTGCATTTTCGAAAGCATTGAGTCTGAATTCCTCTAGCTCATTTAACTGGAGCAATCATTTTTCTCTAGCTAACTTGGCATCAAGGTTTAGGAATCTTGTTGCCCAATAGGCCTTATGCTCTAGTTCCACTGGCAAGTGACAGGCTTTTCCATACACAAGCTGGTATGGAGAAGTTCCTATAGGAGTTTTGAATGCTGTTCTGTATGCCCACAGAGCATCATCCAAGCTTCTTGCCCAATCCCTTCTACGGTTAATCACAGTCCGTTCCATGATTCTTTTAAGTTCTCTATTAGAGACTTTAGCTTGCCCATTTGTCTGTGGATGATATGGAGTAGCTACCCTGTGGCTAACTCCATATCAAACCAAAGCAGAGTAAAGTTGTTTATTGCAGAAATAAGTGCCCCCATCACTGATTAGTACTCTAGGAATACCAAATCTGCTGAAGATGTGTTTCTGGAGGAATTTCAGCACTGTCTTAGTGTCATTAGTGGGTGTTGCAATAGCTTCCACCCATTTGGATACATAATCCACTGCCACCAGAATATAAGTGTTTGAGTATGATGGTAGGAAAGGCCCCATGAAGTCAATACCCCATACATCAAACAACTCAATCTCCAAGATCCCTTGTTGAGGCATGGCATAACTGTGAGGCAGATTGCCAAATCTTTGGCAACTGTCACAATTAAGTACAAACACTCGGGAGTCTTTATAGAAAGTAGGCCAGTAGAAGCCACATTGGAGGACTCTTGTGGCTGTTCGCTCACTTCCAAAATGTCCTACATACTGTGATTCATGGCAGTGCCAGAGGATCTTTTGTGCTTTTTCTTTAGGCACACATCTACGGATTACTCTGTCTGCACATCTCTTGAAGAGATATGTTCATCCCAAAGATAGTATTTTGCATTCGTGATCAATTTCTTTGATTGCTGCCTACTGTACTCTTTGGGTATGAATCTCACTGCCTTGTAGTTTGCAATGTCTGCAAACCATGGCACTTCTTGGACAGCAAAGAGTTGCTCATTTGGAAAGTTTTCAGAGATCTCAGTAAGAGGGAGGGACGCCCCTTCTACTGGTTCTATTCGGGACAGGTGATCTGCTACTTGGTTCTCTGTCCCTTTTCTGTCTCTTATTTCTATATCAAACTCTTGCAGAAGCAACACCCATCTTATGAGTCTGGGTTTTGAATCCTACTTTGTGAGTAGATATTTAAGAGCAGCATGGTCAGTGTACACAATCACTTTTGATCCTACTAAATAAGATCTGAACTTGTCAATGGTGTAAACCACTGCAAGTAACTCTTTTTCCGTAGTTGTGTAATTCTTCTGTGCATCATTTAAAACATGACGGGCATAATAAATGACGTGCAGAAGCTTGTCATGCCTTTGTCCCAACACTGCACCAATGGCATGGTCGTTGGCATCACATATTAGTTCAAATGGTAATGTCCAGTCTGGTACAGAGATGACTGGTACTGTGACCAGTTTAGCTTTCAGAGTCTCAAACACCTGCAGACATTCCTTATCAAAGATAAATGGCGTGTCAGCAGCTAGCAGATTACTCAGAGGTTTGGCGATTTTTGAAAAATCTTTTATAAACCTCCTATAGAATCCTGCATGCCCCAGAAAGCTTCTGATTGCCTTAACATTGGCAGGTGGTGGTAATTTTTCAGTTACCTCTACCTTAGCTTGATCCACCTCTATTCCCTTGTTCGAAATTTTGTGCCCAAGGACAATTCCTTCAATCACCATAAAGTGACATTTTTTCCAGTTTAAAACTAGGTTAGTCTCTTGGCACCTCTTTAGAACAAGTGTTAGATGGTCAAGACAGGAGCTGAATGAGTCTCCAAATATTGAAAAGTCATCCATGAAGACTTCCAGAATTTTTTCCACCATATCAGAGAAAATAGAGAGCATGCACCTTTAAAAGGTTGCAGGTGTATTGCACAGACCAAATGGCATCCTTCTGTATGCAAATACTCTGGATGGACATGTGAATGCTATTTTCTCTTGATCCTGGGGATCTACTGCAATTTGATTATAACCTGAATATCCATCTAGGAAGCAGTAGTATTCATGACCTGCTAGTCTTTCTAGCATCTGGTCTATGAATGGTAAAGGAAAATGATCCTTTCTGGTAGCTGTATTGAGTCTTCTATAATCAATACACATACGCCACCCTGTAACTGTTCTTGTAGGAACCAGTTCATTTTTTCATTATGAACCACTGTCATGCTACCCTTCTTAGAGATGACTTGGACAGGGCTTACCCAGAGGCTATCAGAAATAGGATAAATAATCCCAGCCTCTAGTAATTTAGTGACCTCCTTCTGCACCACCTCCTTTATGGCTGGATTCAGCCGCCTCTATGGTTGAACCACTAGCTTAGCGTCACCCTCCAATAGGATCTTGTGCATGCATCTGGCTGGGCTAATGCCCTTAAGATCACTAATGGACCACCCAAGAGCTGTCTTGTGTGTCCTTAGCACTTGAATTAGTGCTTCCTCTTCCTGTGGCTCTAAGGTAGAGCTTATGATTACAGGAAAGGTATCACCTTCTCCCAGAAATGCATATTTCAGGGATGGTGGTAATGGTTTGAGCTCGGGTTTGGGAGGTTTCTCCTCTTTCTGAGGGATTCTCAGAGGTTCTATTATTCTCTCTGGTTCCTCCAGATCAAGCTAAGCATCTTTAAAGATATTCTCTAGCTCTGATTTGAGACTCTCAGTCATATTGACCTCTTTTACCAGGGAGTCAATAATATCAATGCTCATGTAGTCGTTTGGGGTGTCTGGACGCTGCATAGCTTTGACAACATTCAACTTAAACTCGTCCTCATTGACTCTCAGGGTTACTTCCCTTTTTTGGACGTCAATGAGGGTTCGTCCAGTTGCTAGGAAAGGTCTTCCTAGAATGAGAGTTGTACTCTTGTGCTCCTCCATTTCCAGCACCACAAAGTCAGTGGGAAAGGCAAATGGCCCAACCTTGACAATCATACCTTCAATCATGCCTGATGGGTATTTAATGTAGCCATCAGCAAGTTGGAGACATATCCGGGTTGGTTTGACTTCTTCAGTCAAACCAAGCTTTTTGATAGTAGATACAGGTATTAGGTTGATACTTGCCCCAAGATCACATAGAGCTTGCTTGGTACAAGTACCCTCTAATGTGCATGGTATCATAAAGCTTCCGGGATCTTTAAGCTTTTCTGGTAAGCTTTTCAGAATGACTACACTGCATTCTTCAGTGAGGTAAACTTTTTCAGTTTCTCTCCAATCCTTCTTATGACTTAAGATCTCTTTCATGAACTTAGCATAAGAGGGTATTTGCTCAAGTGCCTCTGCAAACGGAATCTTTATTTTAAAAGTCTTGAGATAGTCTGCAAAGCGGGCAAATTGCTTATCCTGTTCCGCTTGGTGGAGTTTCTGAGGATAAGGCATTTTGGCTTTGTATTCCTCAACCTTAGTTGCTGCAAGTTTATTGCCTACAGCTGTGGGTTGAGAAGCCTTTTTAGAGGGGTTGCTATCAGCACTTGTATGTGTCTGATCCCCCACTGACGTTTGAACGCTAGGGGTGGAAGCTGGAATGGCGTTAGACGCCAACTTCTTACCTATTTCTGGCGTCTGAATGCCAGAACTGAGCTTCCTTTGGGCATTCAACACCAACTTCTTGCCTGTTTCTAGTGTTTGAATGCCAGAACTGAGCATGGGTTGGGCGTTTAACACCAGCCCTTCACCCTTTTCTGGTGTTTGAACACACCAGAATTGTTCTTCTCTGGGCTCTTACTGTCCTTAGAGGGATTTTGGGTAGCAGTTTGTTCATTTCTTGGCTTCCTGCTGCCTTGAAGTGAGGTATTTAATGTACTCCCACTTCTTAATTGAACTGCTTGACAGTCTTCTATTATTTATTTTGATAACTGATGTTCTGTTTGCTTCAACTGCACTTCCATGTTCATATTAGCTGGTGGACGAAATTGTGATCACTATTCTTTGAGTTGCACTCATTGTAAAATTATGGAATTTAGAAATTGGCACGAGTGGACACAACTCCGTTCAACTAACCAGCAAGTGTACTGGGTCGTCCAAGTAATAAACCTTACGTGAGTAAGGGTCGATCCCACAGAGATTGTTGGTATGAAGCAAGCTATGGTTACCTTGTAAATCTCAGTTAGGCAGATTAAATTTGTTTATGGTTTCGAAAATTAATAATAAAAAGAAGAAATAATAAAAGGGATAGAATACTTATGCAGATTCATTGGTGGGAATTTCAGATAAGCGAATGGAGATACTGTATGGCTCAAGGACGCCTGCTCTCCTACTGCTTCAACTCAATCCTTCTTACTCCTTTCCATGGCAAGCTGTGTATAGGGGTTCACCGTTCGACGATGGCTACTTTGAATCCTCTCGGGAAAATGATCCTCTGCGGCTGTCACTCGCATGGCTAATCGTCTGGAGGCATCACCTGGCCGAAGGCTACATCCCATCCTCGCAGTGAAAACTATGCTCACGCGCTCTGTCACAGCACGGCTAATCACTGGTTGGTTCCCGCGCCTACTGGAATAGAATCCCTTGATTCTTTTGCGTCTGTCACTAACGCCCAGCACTTGCGAGTTTGAAGTACGTCACAGTCATTCATTACCGGAATCCTACTCGGAATACCACAGACAAGGTTAGACTTTCCGGATTCCCAGGATCCTACTTGGAATACCACAGACAAGGTGAGACTTTCCGGATCCTCATAAATGCTGCCATCTATCTAGCTTATACCACGAAGATTCTGTTGGGGAATCTAAGAGATACACATTCAAGCTCTGTTGCATGTAGAACGGAAGTGGTTGTCAATCACGTGCGTTCATAAGTGAGAATGATAATGAGGGTTACTTATCATCACATTCATCATGTTCTTGGGTACGAATGAATATCTTGGAATAAGAATAAGAGAGATTTGAATAAAAGAAAATAGAATTGCATTAATACTTGAGGTACAGCAGAGCTCCACACCCTTAATCTATGGTGTGCAGAAACTCCATCGTTGAAAATACATAAGCAAAAGGTTCAGGCATGGCCGAATGGCCAGCCCCCATGTGGTCACAAGACCGAATGATCAAAGACTTCTAATACAATAGTTAAATGTTCTATTTATAATAAACTAGCTCCTAGGGTTTACATGAGTGGGTAATTGATGCATAAATCCACTTCCGGGGCCCACTTGGTGTATGTTTGGGCTGAGCTTGATCAATCCACGAGCTGAGGCTTCTCTTGGAGTTGAACTCCGAGTTATGACGTGTTTTGGGCGTTCAACTCCGGATCATGACGTTTTTCTGGCGTTTAACTCCAGACAGCAGCATGTACTTGGCGTTCAACGCCAAGTTACGTCGTCAATTCCCGAATAAAGTATGGACTATTATATATTGCTGGAAAGCTCTGGATGTCTACTTTCCAAAGCCGTTGAGAGCGCGCCAATTGGAGTTCTGTAGCTCCAGAAAATCCATTTCGAGTGCAGGGAGGTCAGATTCCAATAGCATCAGCAGTCCTTTTGTCAGCCTTCTTCAGAGTTTTGCTCAAGTCCCTCAATTTCAGCCAGAATTTACCTGAAATCACAGAAAAACACACAAACTCATAGTAAAGTCCAGAAATGTGAATTTAACATAAAAACTAATGAAAACATCCCTAAAAGTAGCTTGAACTCACTAAAAACTACCTAAAAACAATGCCAAAAAGCGTATAAATTATCCGCTCATCACAACACCAAACTTAAATTGTTGCTTGTCCCTAAGCAACTGAAAATCAAATAGGATAAAAGAAGAGAATATACTATAAATTCCAGAATATCAATGAATATTAATTTAATTAGATGAGCGGGACTTATAGCTTTTTGTTTCTGAACAGTTTTGGCATCTCACTTTTTCCTTTGAAGTTTAGAATGATTGGCTTCTCTAGGAACTTAGAATTTCGGATAGTGTTATTGACTTTCCTAGTTAAGCATGTTGATTCTTGAACACAGCTACTTATGAGTCTTGGCCGTGGCCCTAAGCACTTTGTTTTCCAGTATTACCACCAGATACATAAATGCCACAGACACATAACTGGGTGAACCTTTTCAGATTGTGACTCAGCTTTGCTAGAGTCCCCAGTTAGTGGTGTCCAGAGCTCTTAAGCACACTCTTTTTGCTTTGGATCACGACTTTAACCACTCAGTCTCAAGCTTTTCACTTGGACCTTCATGACACAAGCACATGGTTAGGGACAGCTTGATTTAGCCGCTTAGGCCTGGATTTAATTTCCTTGGGCCCTCCTATCCATTGATGCTCAAAGCCTTGGATCCTTTTTACCCTTGCCTTTTGGTTTTAAGGGCTATTGGCTTTTTCTACTGCTCCTTCTTTTTCTTTCTATATTTTTTTCGCCATTTTTTTTTCGCAAGCTTCCTTTTTCATTGCTTTCTCTTGCTTCAAGAATCAATTTCATGATTTTTTTCAAATCATCAATAACATTTCTCTTTGTTCATCATTCTTTCAAGAGCCAACAATTTTAACACTCATAAACAACAAGATCAAAAATATGCACTGTTCAAGCATTCATTCAGAAAACAAAAAGTATTGCCACCACATCAATATAATTAAATTAAATTCAAGGATAAATTCGAAATTCATGTACTTCTTGTTCTTTTGAATTAAAACATTTTTTCATTTAAGAGAGGTGAAGGATTAATGGATTTTATTCATAGCTTTAAGGCATGGTTACATACTAATGATCATGAAGTAGAGACACAAAACATAGATAAACACAATATTAAAAACCGAAAACAGAAAGAAATAAAGAACAAGGAATGAATCCACCTGAGTGAGGGTGGCGTCTTCTTGAAGGTCCAATGGTGCTCTTTGAGCTCCTCTATGTCTCTTCCTTGCTTTTGTTGAATGATTCCTAGTAATTTTGGTGTTTCTACCCTTAGTTGCTTCCAATATTTGTGTGGAGGATAACTTATCCCCTGAGGTATCTCAGGGATCTCTTAATTTGCAGCCACATGTTCTACCACTGAGCTATGACGGCTTATAGTCTTTCCATCTCCCAAGACTCAGAGGTGGAAGCTTTTGTCTTCCCTTTGAGGTTTCTCTGGCCTTAGGTGCCATTAATGGTAATGGAAAAGCAAAGAAAGCTATGCTTTTACCACACCAAACTTAGAATATTGCTCGCCCTCGAGCAAGAGAAGAAAGAAAAGATGATGAAGAAGAAGAAGAGATGGAGGGATGTGTGTATTCGGCTATATGGGTGGGTTTGGGTGGGAAAGAGTTTTGAATTTTGAAGGTGAGTGGGGAAGAGTGGATAGAAGTGAGTGGTGAATGAAAAATAGAAGGGATGACCATGAATGGAAAGAGAGAGGGCGAGGTAGGTGGGGATCCTGTGAGGTCCACAGATCCTGAGGTGTCAAGGAATTCCATCCCTGCACCAAATAGGCATGTAAAATGCCTTTGCACACCATTCTGGCGTTTAAACGCCCATTGGTGCACATTCTGGGCGTTCAACGCCCATGTAAAGCATGTTTCTGGCGTTGAACGCCAGTTTCATGCTTGTTACTGGCGTTCAGCGCCAGTTTGTCTCCTCTAGGCACATTCCTGGCGTTCAGCGCCAGGATGTTGCTTGTTTCTGGCGTTCAGTGCCAGAATGGTGCTCTGTTCTGGCGTTGAACGCCAGCCAGATGCATCTTACTGGCGTTGAACACCAGCTTGTGCGTCCTCCAGGGTGAAAAATTTTTTTCTTCTGTTTTTGACTCTGTTTTTAATTTTTTTGATTTTTTTCGTGACTCCTCATGATCATGTACCTAGTAAAACACAAAATGACAATAAAATAAAAATTAGATAAATAAAATTGGGTTGCCTCCCAACAAGCGCTTCTTTAATATCAATAGCTTGACAGTGGCTCTCATAGAGCCACAAGGTGATCAGGTCAATTTTAGTGTGTAGTCCCAACACCAAACTTAGAGTTTGGATATGGGATCTTAACACCAAACTTAGAGTTTGGTTGTGGCCTCACAACACTAAACTTAGAGTTTGACTGTGTGGGCTCTTCTTGACTCTGAACTGAGAGAAGCTCTTCCTGCTTACTCTCTTTTGTCACAGAGGGATGGCCATGTGCCTTAAACACAAGGTAGTCCCCATTCAATTGAAGGACTAATTCTCCTCTGTTGACATCTATCACAGCTCCTGCTGTGGCTAGGAAAGGTCTTCCTAGGATGATGCATTCATCATCTTCCTTCTTAGTGTCTAGGATTATGAAATCAGCAGGGATGTAAAGGCCTTCAACCTTTACTAGCACATCCTCTACTATTCCATAAGCTTGTCTTATTGATTTATCTGCCAATTGTAATGAGAACAAGGCAGGTTGTACCTCAATGATCCCCAGCTTCTCCATTATAGAGATTGGCATAAGATTTATCCCTGACCCCAGATCACATAGAGCTTTTTCAAAGCTCATGGTGCCAATGGTGCAAGGTATTAAGAACTTGCCAGGATCTTGTTTCTTTTGAGGTAGAGTTTTCTGAATCCAAGTATCCAGTTCATTAATGAGCAAGGAAGGTTCACTTTCCCAAGTCTCATTACCAAACAACTTGGCATTCAGCTTCATGATAGCTCCTAAATATTGAGCAACTTGCTCTCCAGTCACATCTTCATCCTCTTCAGAGGAAGAATAATCTTCAGAGCTCATGAATGGCAGAAGGAGATTTAATGGAATCTCTATGGTCTCTGTATGAGCCTCAGATTCCTTTGGATCCTTAATAGGAAACTCCTTCTTGCTTGAAGGACGTCCCAGGAGGTCTTCCTCACTAGGATTTTCGTCCTCCTCCTCCCTAGTGCATTTGGCCACTTTGATTAAATCAATGGCCTTGCACTCTCCTTTTGGATTCTCTTCTGTATTGCTTAGGAGAATACTGGGAGGAGTTTCAATAACTTTCTTACTCAGCTGGCCCACTTGTGCCTCCAAATTTCTAATGGAGGATCTTGTTTCATTCATGAAACTGAAAGTGGCCTTTGACAGATCAGAGACTATATTGGCTAAATTAGAAGTGTTTTGTTCAGAATTCTCTGTCTGTTGCTGAGAAGATGATGGATATGGCTTACTATTGCTCAGCCTATTGCGTCCACCATTGTTAAAGCCTTGTTGAGGCTTTTGTTGATCCTTCCAGGAGAAATTTGGATGATTTCTCCATGATGGGTTATAGGTGTTTCCATAAGGTTCACCCATGTAATTAACCTCTGCCATGGCAGGGTTCTTAGGATCATAAGCTTCTTCAGAAGCTGCCTCTCTAGTACTGTTGGATGCATGTTGCAATCCATTCAGATTTTGAGAGATCATGTTGACCTGTTGAGTCAACATTTTGTTCTGAGCCAATATGGCATTCAGAGCATCAATTTCAAGAACTCCTTTCTTCTGAGGTATCCCATTATTTACGGAATTCCTCTCAGAGGTATACATGAACTGGTTGTTTGCAACCATGTCAATGCGTTCTTGAGCCTCTTCAGGCATTTTCTTCAGGTGAATAGATCCACCTGCAGAATGGTCCAATGACATTTTCGAAAATTCAGAGAGACCATAATAGAATATGTCTAATAGGGTCCATTCTGAAAACATATCAGATGGACATCTTTTGGTCAGCTGCTTGTATCTTTCCCAAGCTTCATAAAGGGATTCACCATCTTTTTGTTTGAAGGTTTGAACATCCACTCTCAGCTTGCTCAGCTTTTGAGGAGGAAAGAATTTATCTAAGAAGGCTGTGACCAGCTTATCCCAAGAGTCCAGGCTATCCTTAGGTTGTGAATCCAACCAAATTCTAGCTCTGTCTCTTACAGCAAAAGGGAAAAGCATGAGTCTGTAGACTTCAGGATCAACTCCATTCGTCTTTACAGTCTCACAGATCTGCAAGAACTCAGTTAAAAACTGATAACGATCTTCAGATGGAAGTCCATAAAACTTGCAGTTTTGTTGCATTAATGCAACTAGTTGAGGCTTAAGCTCAAAGTTATTGGCTCCAATGGCAGGAATGGAGATGCTTCTTCCATCAAACTTGGACGTTGGCTTTGTGAAGTCACCAAGCATTCTCCTTGCATTGTTATTATTATTATTTTCGGCTGCCATCTCCTTCTCTTGTTCGAAAATTTATGAAAGGTTGTTTCTGGATTGTTGTAATTTAGCTTCTCTTAATTTTCTCTTCAGAGTCCTTTCAGGTTCTGGATCAATTTCAACAAGAGTGCCTTTTTCCCTGTTCCTGCTCATATGAAAGAGAAGAAAACAAGAAAAGAAAGAGGAATCCTCTATGTCACAGTATAGAGATTCCTTTATGTTAGTAGAAGAAGAAAGGGGTAGAAGAATCCAAATACAAGGGATATAAGAAGTTCGGATTCTTAGATGAAGAGAGGTGAAGAGAAGTGTTAGTAATTAATTAAATAGAATAAGAGAAGAGAAGAGAAATTTCGAAAATAATTTTTGAAAAAGGGGTTAGTAATTTTCGAAAATTAAAGATAAGATAAGATTAAAATTAAAATTTAAAACAATTAATTAATTAAAAAGAAATTTTGAAAAAGGGATGAGATATTTTCGAAAATTAGAGAGGGAAGAGTAGTTAGGTGGTTTTGAAAAAGATAAGAAACAAACAAAAAGTTAGTTAGTTGATTGAAAAAGATTTGAAATCAAATTTTGAAAAGGATAAGAAGATAAGAAGTTAGATAAGATATTTTGAAATCAAATTTTGAAAAAGATAAAATTTTTTTGAAAAAGATAAGATAAAAGATAAAATAAAAGTTTTAAGAAAAAGATATTTTGAAAAAGATTTAATTTTTAAAATGACTTAACTAACAAGAAACTACAAGATAAGATTCTAGAATTTAAAGATTGAACCTTTCTTAACAAGAAAGTAACAAACTTCAAATTTTTGAACCAATCACATTAATTGTTAGCTAATTTTCGAAAATTAGATATAAAAGCTAAGAAAAAGATTTTTGAAAAATAATTTTTAAAATTTTCGAAAATAATAAAAAAATGAAAAGATATGATTTTTGAAAAAGATTTTGAAAAGATGAGATTTTTAAAATTGAAATTTTGACTTGACTTGTAAGAAACCACTAATTTTTAAAAATTTTTGACCAAGTCAACCCAAAATTTTGAAAATTTGGAGGGAAATAAGGAAAAGATATTTTTTTATTTTTAAAATTTTTAATTATCAGAGAGAAAAACAACAAAAATACTCAATGCATGAAATTTTTAGATCAAAACAATGAATGCATGCAAGAATGCTATGAATGTCAAGATGAACACCAAGAACACTTTGAAGATCATGATGAACATCAAGAACATATTTTTGAAAAAATTTTTATGCAAAGAAAACATGCAAGACACCAAACTTAGAAATCTTTAATGCATGGACTCTAACAAACGAAAAATGCGTATGAAAAACAACAAACAACACAAAACAAGAAAACATCAAGATCAAACAAGAAGACTTGTCAAGAACAACTTGAAGATCATGAAGAACATTATGAATGCATGGAATTTTCGAAAAATGCAAGAAAAAATTTTTAAATCATGCAATTGACACCAAACTTAAAAATTGACTCAAGACTCAAACAAGAAACACAAAATATTTTTTATTTTTATGATTTTCTAATTTTTTTGTATTTTTATAAAAAAAATTTTTTTCGAAAAACATTTTTTGGAAAAACGAAAAAGAAAAGAAAAATTTTTTGAAAAAGATTTTTGAAAAGAAAATTACCTAATCTGAGCAACAAGATGAACCGTCAGTTGTCCATACTCGAACAATCCCCGGCAACGGCGCCAAAAACTTGGTGGACGAAATTGTGATCACTATTCTTTGAGTTGCACTCATTGTAAAATTATGGAATTTAGAAATTGGCACGAGTGGACACAACTCCGTTCAACTAACCAGCAAGTGTACTGGGTCGTCCAAGTAATAAACCTTACATGAGTAAGGGTCGATCCCACAGAGATTGTTGGTATGAAGCAAGCTATGGTTACCTTGTAAATCTCAGTTAGGCAGATTAAATTTGTTTATGGTTTCGAAAATTAATAATAAAAAGAAGAAATAATAAAAGGGATAGAATACTTATGCAGATTCATTGGTGGGAATTTCAGATAAGCGAATGGAGATACTGTATGGCTCAAGGATGCCTGCTCTCCTACTGCTTCAACTCAATCCTTCTTACTCCTTTCCATGGCAAGCTGTGTATAGGGGTTCACCGTTCGATGATGGCTACTTTGAATCCTCTCGGGAAAATGTTCCTCTGCGGCTGTCACTCGCATGGCTAATCGTCTGGAGGCATCACCTGGCCGAAGGCTACATCCCATCCTCGCAGTGAAAACTATGCTCACGCGCTCTGTCACAGCACGGCTAATCACTGGTTGGTTCCCGCGCCTACTGGAATAGAATCCCTTGATTCTTTTGCGTCTGTCACTAACGCCCAGCACTTGCGAGTTTGAAGTACGTCACAGTCATTCATTACCAGAATCCTACTCGGAATACCACAGACAAGGTTAGACTTTCCAGATTCCCAGGATCCTACTCGGAATACCACAGACAAGGTGAGACTTTCCGGATCCTCATAAATGCCGCCATCTATCTAGCTTATACCACGAAGATTCTGTTGGGGAATCTAAGAGATACACATTCAAGCTCTGTTGCATGTAGAACGGAAGTGGTTGTCAATCACGTGCGTTCATAAGTGAGAATGATAATGAGGGTTACTTATCATCACATTCATCATGTTCTTGGGTACGAATGAATATCTTGGAATAAGAATAAGAGAGATTTGAATAAAAGAAAATAGAATTGCATTAATACTTGAGGTACAGCAGAGCTCCACACCCTTAATCTATGGTGTGCAGAAACTCCATCGTTAAAAATACATAAGCAAAAGGTTCAGGCATGACCGAATGGCCAGCCCCCATGTGGTCACAAGACCGAATGATCAAAGACTTCTAATACAATAGTTAAATGTTCTATTTATAATAAACTAGCTCCTAGGGTTTACATGAGTGGGTAATTGATGCATAAATCCACTTCCGGGGCCCACTTGGTGTATGTTTGGGCTGAGCTTGATCAATCCACGAGCTGAGGCTTCTCTTGAAGTTGAACTCCGAGTTATGACGTATTTTGGGCGTTCAACTTCGGATCATGACGTTTTTCTGGCGTTTAACTCCAGACAGCAGCATGTACTTGGCGTTCAACGCCAAGTTACATCGTCAATTCCCGAATAAAGTATGGACTATTATATATTGCTGGAAAGCTCTGGATGTCTACTTTCCAACGCCGTTGAGATCGCGCCAATTGGAGTTCTGTAGCTCCAAAAAATCTATTTCGAGTGCAGGGAGGTCAGATTCCAACAGCATCAGCAGTCCTTTTGTCAGCCTTCTTCAGAGTTTTGCTCAAGTCCCTCAATTTCAGCCAGAATTTACCTGAAATCACAGAAAAATACACAAACTCATAGTAAAGTCCAGAAATGTGAATTTAACATAAAAACTAATGAAAACATCCCTAAAAGTAGCTTGAACTCACTAAAAACTACCTAAAAACAATGCCAAAAAGCGTATAAATTATCCGCTCATCATTAGCCATTCTTGTTTCTTGCAATATCTCCTTGAATTCGGCTAGCTATTTTGTTAGAAAATCTAATTGCTGATTGAATTCAGTAACTTGTTCTGCAGGACTGAGTTCATCAGTTACTGTTTTAGCCTCTTCTTTCATGGAAGATTCATTGCTTAGGTACAGATGCTGATTTTCTGGCAACTGTATCAATGAACTCTTGAGCTTCTTCAATTTTCTTTCTCATGTGGATAGATCCACCAACTGAGTGGTCTAGAGAAATCTGAGCTTTCTCTGTAAGCCCATAATAGAAGATGTCTAACCGCACTCACTCTAAAAACATTTCAGAGGGGCATTTTCTTAGCATCTTTCTGTATTTCTCCCAGACATCATAAAGAGATTCATTATCTCCTTGTTTAAAGTCTTGGATGTTCAGCCTTAGCTGTGTCATCCATTTTGGAGGGAAATATTGATTCAGGAAATTTTCTAACAGCTGTTTCCATGTCCTTATGCTAGACTTAGGTTGGTTATTTAACCACCTCTTAGCTTGGTCTTTTACAGCAAATGGAGATAGTAATAATCTGTAGACATCCTGATCTACTTCTTTATCATGTACTGTGTCAGTAATTTGTAAAAACTGTGCCAGAAACTCTGTAGGTTCTTCCTATGGAAGACCGGAATACTGGCAACTTTGCTGCACCATGATAATGAGCTGAGGATTCAACTCACTACTGACTCCGATGGAGGGTATACAGATACTACTCCCATATGAAGCATTAGTGGGGTTAGCATATGACCCCAAAATCCTTCTAGACTGTTTATTTCCACTTAGGTCCATGATGGAGAAAGGGAGATGATGTGGATTTATTTTATTATATAAGAAAAATAATTTTCAAAATAGTAAAATAAAATAAAATAAAAACTAAAATAAAAAATAAAAATAAAATTTAAAAAATATTTTAAAATTTTTTGAAAAAGTGAGGAGAGAGAGTGGTTAGGATATTTTTTTGAAAAAGATATGATTTAAAAAAAAAATTAAAAGGATAAGATTTGAAAATTTTTGAAATTGAAATCTGAATTTTTATGAAAAGTTTTAAAAAAATTGTTTAAAAATAGTTAGAAAAAATATTTTTTTTATTTTTGAATTTTATTATGAAAGAGAAAAACACACAAAAGATACAAGACTTAAAATTTTTAAATCCAATGCTCCTTGTTTTCGAAAATTTTGAAGGGAAAACACCAAGGCACACCAAACTTAAAAATTTTGAGATCAAAACACAAGGAAGACTCAAGAACACTTTGAAGACTCACAAGAACAACAACAAAATATATAACACCAAACTTAAAATTTTTAGAAAACCACAATAAATTTTCAAAAATTAAAGAAAATTAACAAGAGAACACCAAACTTAAAGTTTGACACAAGATTTAATCAAAGAAAAATTATTTTTGAAAAAGATTTTAAAAAGAAGATACCCAATTACCAAGAACACAAACCAACGCTCTAGCCAATTGAGCTATAAATGTAACGTGTTTTAAAGAGGTATTTTTAATAAATAAAAATATTTTTTGAAAACTAATATTTTGAAAAAGCACAAGAAAAATAAGAAGAGACACAAAACAAGACAAACCAAAGATCAAACAACAAAAATTGACAAGAACAATTTGAAGATCAAGGAAAAACAAAGAACATGCAATTCGAAAATTGAAAGACAAAGAAAAGCATGCAATTGATACCAAACTTAAAATATGAAACTAAACTCAAACAAAAGACTCCAAGAAAAATTAAAAACTAATAGAGAAAAATAAGATTTTTGAAAGATTTTTAAAAGGAATAATAGAAGATGCAATCCTAGTGATCTAAACAAAAAGACAAATTTTTTCTAATCTAAGTAACAAGATAAACCGTCAATTGTTCAAAATTGAACAATCCCCGGCAACGGCGCCAAAAACTTGGTGCACGAAAATTACACTCACACTATGTAATTCCACACAACTAACCAGCAAGTGCACTGGGTCGTCCAGGTAATACCTTACGTGAGTAAGGGTCGAATCCCATGGAGATTGTTGGCTTGAAGCAAGCTATGGTTATCTTATTATTTTTAGTCAGGATATCAATAGGGTTCTTTAGTTTTAATTGTAAAAAGTAAAAGAGCATAAAATAAATAATTGCTACGCAGTAATGGAGAATATGTTGGAGTTTTGGAGGTGCTTTGTCTTCTGAATCTCTGCTTTTCCCCTGTCATCTTCTTCACGCACGCAAGGTTCCTCCTATGGCAAGCTGCGTGTTGGTGGATCACCATTGTCAATGGCTACCATCCGTCCTCTCAGTGAAAATGGTCCAAATGCGCTGTCACCGCATGGCTAATCATCTGTCAGTTCTCGATCATGTCGGAATAGGATCCATTGATCCTTTTGCGTTTGTCACTATGCCCAACACTTGTGAGTTTAAAGCTCTTCATAATCATCCAATCCCTCAATCCTACTCGGAATACCATAGACAAGGTTTAGACTTTCTGGATTCTCAAAGATGCTGCCAGTGGATTCTAGCTTATACCACAAAGATTCTGATTAAGGAATCCAAGAGACATTCATCCAATCGAAGGTAGAACGGAGGTGGTTGTCAGACACATGTTCATAGATTGAGATGGTGATGAGTGTCACATATCATCACCTTCATCATGGTTGAGTACGAATGAACATCTTAAAGAGAAACAAGCGTATTTGAATAGAAAACAGAAATAATTGCACTAATTCATCGAGATGCTGCAGAGCTCCTCACCCCCAACAATGGAGTTTAGAGACTCATGCCGTCAAAGAGTACAAAGTTCAGATCTAAAATATCATGAGGTGTAAAAATAAGTCTTTAAAAGTTGTTTAAATACTAAACTAGTGAACTAGGTTTACAGAAAATGAGTAAACTAAGATGGATAGTGCAGAAATCCACTTCTGGGGCCTACTTGGTGTGTGCTGGGGCTGAGACTTAAGCTTCTCACGTGCCTGGGCTATTTTTGGAGTTAAACGTCAGGTTGTAACCTGTTTCTGGCGTTTAACTCCAATTTGCAACCTGTTTCTGGCGTTCAACGCCAGAATGCAATATGGATCTGGCATTAAACGCCAGTTTACATTGATTATCTTCGCGCAAAGTATCAACTATTATATATTTCTGGAAAGCCCTGGATGTCTACTTTCTAACCCAATTAAGAGCGCACCAATTGGACACCTATAGCTCCAAAAAATTCATTACGAGTGCAGGGAGGTCAGAATCCAACAGCATCAGCAGTCCTTTTTCAGCCTGAATCAAATTTTTGCTCAGCTCCCTCAATTTCAACTAGAAAATACCTGAAATCACATAAAAATACACAAACTCATAGTAAAGTCCAGAAATATGAATTTTGCCTAAAAACTAATAAAAATATACTAAAACCTAACTAAAACATACTAAAATCTATATGAAATTACCTCCAAAAAGCGTATAAAATATCCACTCATCACTACTATGATATGGAGAAGTTGAAACAATGATATCTTCAATTCTTCATAACCTTAGTCTGATGATAACTTCATATTCCTCATCCCAGCCTTGGGAGGAGCTTAATTTGCTCATGCAGGTGGATCTTGCCTCTGTTATGTATTCTTAATTTTTTTCATTTGCTCTCTTTCTTATTTTTGTTTCTTTTAATTTGTTATACATAAAAAGGCATTTTATGCATACAAATAACTCATCATTATTTACAGGAATCGTCATGCATGTAATTGTTCTTCTAGATTACAAAAAGAGAAAAACAGTATACTTAGGTCTTCTTTAGTAGCTGAATATCAAATTGAACAAGATTGTGTCCCCTATGTGTATTTGACTTTGTATGTCTATTTTGTTAGTTGTTTTAAACTAAGCTTCATTCTGATATTTAAATGTGAGTTGTGAATTTGTGTTTTGATCGATTAGTTGAATTGTGAATTTGTTTTCCTAGTTCTTTGCGATTTGCAAATCGAGTTGTGAATTTGTGTTTTGATTTTTGAGTTGAATCAACACCTTTTGTCTATGTTGATAATGCAAATTTTTGTACTGTAATTTCTAATTATTTGCCACATTTGATTTCGTTGTGTCAGCATTCTGTTGTTAAATTCGCCTGAAAGCTTCGTAGACCGTAATGCTTTCATTCAATCTTCTAGGTGCTCAAAGAGGTGGGAGACTTAATAAATCTCACTTTAAGTCAGGCACAAAATCATCGGCTATTATCTGGGATAACAACTTTCAATCGTATTGAAATACCAGCTTCTTTGGATCCTCTAAATGGTGATTTACTAGAGTACTTGTCAATTGATTGTTATGAGGTGCTAAAAGTTACCTGCTAGAAATGGCTTTCTAATTTGTACTGAGGAACAAATATTTTCATTTTGATCATATATTGGTGCACATAGATCTTTCTCCTCTGATGTTATTCAACCTAAGTGTAGAGTTAGTCAATGGCAAGAGGAAAGTGGATCTAAAGAGCCTTTAGATCTTGAGTTTTATGAGTATGTTGAGGCCTTGAAACTAGCTGGAGATCCTTATGTACCAGCGGGTCAGGTAATACTGGAAATTTTATTTCATTGCATATACAAATTTAAAATTCTTTTGTATATATCTTTTTTTTTTTTCTCAATTTTGTGATATTAAATCTCCTGCATGTGTAAAAAATGTAACGTTTAACTGTCATCCTGAATGATAGAATGTTGGTGCTTTGAAATATGCTGACATCTGAATCTCAATTTAAATTGTTTCTAAAATATACATTTAGCATTAACAAAATCTAATATTATTTAAGTGTAATGAAGAAATATTCCTTGATAAGTGTAAGGAAATATTTGCAATCTTATTATAATTACATTTTTTTCCTCAACAAATAAGAAATATTCCTTGATAAGTGTAATGAAGTATTGAATAATTGTGTATAAAATAAAATAAATAAGTAAAAATTTTGTACCCTCACTACAAGTTGGTGATGCTGGTGATGATTCGTATATTAGGATGATGAGTTGAAATAGCATCACTTATGTAGCTAACATGTCATTTATGCATCTTATATTATGCATCTAATTGTTTGTGTTCTATTATCACTTTAGGTGGCCTTTCACGCAAAAGTTGGAAAGAGGTATCAACTTCACGAGCCATTTGTTTCATATGAGGATCTTGAGCAGTTGCACCAGTTCTTTTTTGTTCTTGGGATCACTCATGTTCTATACATTTTGATGAGGTTGTCTTTTTGGATAATAAACACATGATTTTTATTGTTTATATCATCTTGGTGTTTTTTATTTGTTTCTATTTCATGTTAAATTTGATGAAATTCATGTACTAATTGATGAAGTAAGGTGTTATATCAATTATCTTCATTCTAGTTCGACTTGCATATATTTTTCTACGTGGTTTATTGATCATGTGGATCCGAATCACTGAATTAAACAAGTGCCAGTGTTAATAAAAAAGAAAAAACCTACAAAAATGCAAATTAGAATTCAAACTTTTAATTGTGTAAAGTCATTTATATAATGTCAATAAAAGGGTCATAAAAAATACAGTGCATAATAACTTTTTTAAGTAAAAGAGATGAAACTAACAACTCTAAATATAAACCAAACATGACTACATGACAATGATAGATTTTTAATTTTTGTTTGATGTTTATACTTATTGTAATTTCGAGTAGTAAAGTCAATGAAATTATAAACTTAAATAGAGCTAAGAAGATAGATTAATTGTGTTTAAATATATTTTTCTGAAATTATAAACTTAAAAAAACTTACCAAATCTTTTAGTAAATGCGAAGAAAGACACATTTTGAGGTTTGTAAAGCACTCAATGTTGTAGCAGTTTACTACTTTGGGAAATAAAAAAAGGCTCTTGGTCGTCTTTTAAATATTGCTTAATCTTGTAAAGAGCAATTTAATGTTTGGATCTGGAGAAAGTTTGCCCATTTTAAATTTTCTCTAGTTTAAGTTTGGAATTAGAGAAGGTGGACTTGAATACGAATCGGGATTAAATACAAATATGATTTATGACTAACATTAATCCATTTAGTTGATTGCCCAGTATGTTATTGTTACTGGAATTAGAGAGAAAAATTAAGATGATTAGAAAAACTTGTTAAAACTATTACTACTACATTATTCAAGGATAAGGTTTTAACTTCTTTTGTGAAAAAGATTCTCGGAAACTTTCCCATCTCTCATTCAACTTCTCTTAGATATTGCAGTTGCATATGAAACTTCAAAATTGTTAATTGTCAACATTAACTCCTTGCTTTCAGCTACCTATTCATTCCTTTTTTTCTTTCCTAGTTTGGTTCTTCAACGGTCAAATCAGTAATGTCAGAATGAACCAGGAGTTGTCTTCTTAGTAGCATTCGATTTTTTTTATAGTGCTTAGACCCTTTTATGGTATTTGGTTGATCATAAAAGTTTTGAAGTGGCATGCCTTCAGGCATATTCTACGTTGGTTGAATCTGAATCAACAAGCAGATCTAATCCAGCATCAAATAAATTCTCCTTCCTTTATTTCCTTTGCTTTTGACCTAGACAGTATAATCAGATTGACAAAATGACATTGTTAAAATATTTGTAAAATACTACAATGAAAGCGTTAATGTTTTATACTTCTAGCACATCATAACTAAGATTAATGAGAAAATTTTTCAAAATAAAACAACCATTGACTAAAAGCTTTTGTTGACTTTGAGTTCGTTTTCCGAAGACCTTTTCTAGCACTGTTCTTAATTTTCTTGCTATTAACTAATAATCGAAGGAAATGAGCAACCACCATAGATGCATACTGATGGAGGGCCAAAGGCGGTCTAGAATTATCCCAAAAAAAGAATTTTATTGCAAGCATAGTCCAAACCAATGAATAACTCTCAATCAACATTTAATTTGTTTGTCACAATGTGAACCAATAAAAGCCGGGAGTTTTAAGTCCTAGGTCATCTCTTAAAAAAATTGTAGTGAGGGTGCATATCTTTGGCTATGAAGAATCGAGGGTGAGATAGCAATTGATACAAAATTAAATATCAAGAAAGTAAATGACAATTAACATTGACCATAAACATGGTAATTATGAAGAGTTAATCTCACTTAGTCAATCCTAACATTAAGGATAAGTCAAATAGACATAATTGATCTCAATCCACAAATCATAGCCAACTCATTAATTAGCTTGGTGAAAAAAGACTAGCGTTAGTGGAAACGAAATCAACTAACAATCCTAAATTACCAATCAATATTTGACATCAATGACTCAAGGTCACCTAATCCCTCAATCCCAAGCCGAGAGTGTGAAAAACTATACCAAAACTAGACATTTTATCAAACACTTGGCATGCGTAAAAAGAAAAATGTAAGAACCGCAATTAATCAACCGGTTAATTAAGCGATTAATTGCCCAAATTAGATTCCAAAAAGTTAGAGTGAGAATTTGAGGTTTTAAATATCATTTTTGGATTCAGTGGGTCTTTTCGAGTCAGAAAATGTGTTTTCTGCAAAAAACCGTGAAAAACTGCGAACTGGCAGTTGAACCGGTTCAAGTCTGCCCGGTACCGCATGAGGAAAGTGAAAAATCGTCGAAAACCTTAGAAAAATATTAGAAGTTGAAAACCAGGCATTAATTTTAAAGGTTTAGCCCGAAGTTGCGCCAAACAAGCTAAAAATGCTAACGGGTTGGACCGGACCCAACACTCATAACACACAACACTCATAACACACACACATCAGAAATAAGAGAAGAGGGAGAGGAGAATAGAAAACACTATTCACTCTACACTTCAACTTGCGATATCTCGAGCTACGGTGTTCTGATTTGCGTGCCGTCAGCAGCTATGCATTCCTTGTGAAGAGCTCCACAAAACTCATATAAGAAATTGGTAAGAAAAGCTCAAATTCCTCTCAGTTTCTCTCTTCAAAAATTTTGGGTTTACTAGGACTTTGGGTTAAATGAGTTTTGTGATTTTGGATGTTTAGGTTTGCTCTAATCCTTGCTTAGCCTTGGGTTTTGACCTCCAAATCTATTGGAAAAGGTAAGAGCCATGAAACCCTTGTGAAGTTATGTTTAATTGGAACCTAGGTTGATTTGAGGTGATTTGTATGTTTATAGTTTGATTTTTGTGGCTTTGGGAGCTATTGGAACTTAACTGTGCTTATTGGAGAGGAATTGAAAGCTTGGATTGTGGTTGGAAGCTTGTTTGTGCTAATTTGGAGATTTGGTGCATATAGAGAATTGGCCAAGGTATGGTTTCGGTTTCCTCTATGTAGTATATAATATTCATGGACACTTAGGCTAGTGACCCATAGGATAAGGTTGAATTGCTAAATGGTTGTTGAGTTGTTAAATGATGGTATGTGGTGATTTATGAGGAATTAATGATTGTTGTGTTTGATTATGATGGATGATGGTAATATGGTAATGATGATTGATTGTGTAACTTGAAAAGGAATATTGATGGTGTAAGTGATGTTGAATTTGATGATTTAGCATTATGGTTGTAAGAGTGTGATATATTTTGGTGTTGATGTTGAAGATGATGAAATGTGAAGGAAAATGTGGTGATGGTGTATTATGTCATAACAGGTCAATTTTGATGAAAGATGAGGTTTTTAAATGGTTTGGTATGATTTGGAATGTGTATGGTAAGAAATTGTGTAAACGATGAAGTTTGGTAAAATTGGATTTTTGGTGAACTTTGTTCGATTATAACTTTTGCCTCGGTTTTTGAAATTGATTAAAATTTAATTATAATTAAAGATCTTTGAAAACCCTTTAATTTGATATAAAGTTTGGCAAATTTGGAATTTTGTAGAGGAAGTTATGATCATTCAAAGTTGGTGTTAAAAATCTGAAATTCTGCAAAGTTACAGAATTTTAAGATTTCTGATATGTGCAGACGCACACCCTTGTGCAGGCGCACCCCCTGCGGAAACTTTGACTTGTGCAGGTGCACACACCTGTGCGCATGCACAGGCAGGGAAGTGCGTTCTGTTTGCCGCGCTAGCACAGCTTGTGCGCGCACATATCTAAGGGAAAATTTCAACCTATGTGGACGCACACGTCGGGAAGGCCATTCTGTTAGGGGCACTAGCACAGGTTGTCCGAGTGAACAAATTCTGTAAGTTTTGCCACCTGTGCGTACGCACACATTTTGAAATTTCCTGAGCGTGTGCACGCACGGACCCCTGTGCGGCCGCACACGTCTTGTTTCTCAAATTTACTTGTTTTTCAACTATTTTACCTTCCCAACAAGCTTGTAAGCTTCTATAACACCATTTTAAGACTTTTGGGGTTGGTTTCGAGTATCTAGAAAATGGTGGCCTAGGTTTCTGGCGGGCTAAGGATGGTTTGATGTCATATGAAGGGTGATTGATATATGAGATGAGAAATCATGATTTGTTGATGTTGGAAACTGAATTGAGAATGGACAGTGGTTAAGATGAGTCGAGGACTTTGAATGGGATGATGGATCTATGTATACTGAAAATGTTTTCTGAAAAACCACTGAAGTACTGATTTGTACTGAAATTATGAGACGATATGCGCCCGGTAGGGACGGTGGTTAATCCCGCCTGTCGAGGTAGTGGCGACGGCGTAAGGACAGTGGTTAAACTCGCTTACGTTGAGATGTGAGGTCTGAGGCAAGAGTATCCCACTTGCATCCCTTCGGACCTATAGAGTGTGCAGGCGCCAGTACCTGGACAGTGATCCGGGCACTATATCTCGGGGGTTCCCTATGAGAAATCCGAAGGGCGACGTCTCCATGGAGATGTGTCGGGTTAGCAGTTGAACCGACAATGTGATATCACAGCCAGTAGGACAGACATTCATCATATGCATTTTTTATCTGTTTTTATGCTTTGTTTACTTGTAATGGCTTGCCTAATTGAATAACATGCTTACTTGCTATTTAAATTATTTGCCTTGTATGCTTCTACTTGTGCTTTACTTGCATTGTATATTACCTGTGTTTTCTACTGGGATTGAGGAGGTTTAGACGGCGGTGGCGATGGGATCTCTTGGAGGATCGGTTGGTGAAGGCTGTGGGACAGCGGTGTTTGGTTAGAGTAGAAATCCCCTAAGATAGATGACCTGGTTTATTTAAGTCAATGTGGATATATTATGCTTATCTATTTTAGAATGCTTAAGTTTGAAATCTTGTGATGGATATGGAGCTTAGGATTGCCTTCGGTGTCCTGGGGTCTTATATCCTACATCACTGGGCACTATTACCATACTGAGAACCTCCGGTTCTCATACCATATTTCTGTTGTGTTTTTCAGATGCAGGTCGCAACCCACCTCGGTGAGTTGCTGGATGGTGACAGAAGCGGAGGATCTTGGATTCTTTTGGAGTTTTTTGTTTATTTTGTTTATACATTTCTCACTTTTGTATTTTGTCTTTTCCTAGAGGCTTGTATATGAGAGAACAAAACTTGTATAAGCTATTTTCAAACTGTCAGGTTTCTGTATAGTCTGTATATGGCTAGCCGGCTTAAACTCCGCAAGTCGTGGCTAGTTCCTTATGATATTACACTATTATACTATTATCCTGTTTATATTACATCTATATATTGTGCCTTAAGTTAGTAGCTTCGTTAGTACACGTTGCGCTTTTAAATCCTATTTTTGA
This sequence comes from Arachis hypogaea, assembly GCF_003086295.3. NCBI lineage: Eukaryota > Viridiplantae > Streptophyta > Magnoliopsida > Fabales > Fabaceae > Arachis > Arachis hypogaea. The sequence goes on from NC_092039.1 coordinate 26,681,237, forward strand.
GCTATATCTTTCATCGGGCTTCTAGATTATATCTTTCCTTCTAATTATATATTATGTATGAGCTTAGATCTGTCGTAATCTCTGATTAACCTTTGTTTTACGACGTGAGGTAAGGCTTACGCTAATTAGGGTGTTACATTTAGTGGTATCAGAGCGGTTCGTCCTCGTGAGCCTGAGGGATAGACCGATTGTGCTTCATTGCATACTCTGTGTGTCTTTTCTTTGACGCTATTAGGTTATCTGCTTGAGATATGCATAGCATGCTTGTTTGTGAGTGCCTGTTTGGGAAAATTGAAGCACTAGACTTTTGATATTGAGACTGATCACCTTGATATCGGCTGTTTGGTGTGGACAGGAACCCTACATTGCCACTCGCGGACGAGGTTGAACACGTACACGAGAAAGTAGGAATGAGCAACCAGCTGACAATCATGCCGAATTCATGGCGGCAATGGCGAATCTCACTAATACCATGGAAGCTAATGCTGCTACAACTCTGCAAGTTATGCAGAGATTGGGCCAACCGATCGGGAATGGAAATGGCAACGAAAACGGCAAAGGGAATGCCAATGATAATGCTGAGGGTAACATCGATAACATGGAAGGAGTTCCGATGACCTTGGTGACGTTCCTCAAGGTTCATCCGCCAACATTCCGAGGATCCACAAATCCTACTGAAACGGATCACTGGTTCCAAGCCATGGAGCGTGCTTTACAGGCGCAACATGTTCCACACAATCAGTATGTCGAGTTTGCCGCTTACCAGCTAGCGGGAGAGGCCCAGCCCTGGTGGCAAGCTGAGTGTCGCTTGCTACAGCAACAGAACACTGATATTCTGTGGGATGTGTTCCGAACGGCCTTTTACAAGAATTACTTCCCTGAGTCCGCAAGGAAAGCGAAGGAGATGGAGCTAATGCGACTGAAGCAAGGTTCCATGTCTGTGGCTGAGTACACCAATAAGTTCGAAGAGCTTTGTAGGTTTTCTAGGGTGTGTCAGGGTGACGCAGAGACTTTCGAGAGTTGGAGATGTATTAAGTACCAGAGGGGTTTAAAGGATAACATTATGACTGTTGTGGCTCCTTTGGAGATCCGTGTCTTCTCTGACTTGGTGAACAAGGCTAGAGTAGTGGAAGAGTATGCCAAGACCGTGGCGGCATCCAAGGACACTCATGGAGGAAGCTCTAGTCGAGGGCATGGCAAGTATTTTCATCCGAGAGGAAAAAGCTTCAAGAGAGGAGAATATGCGCCTCAAGGCCAAGAGGGCCTCAGAAAGAACAATCAGAACCAATTTTAGTATGCTAATAGGAGATGAAATCAGAGTAAGAGTTCTCCAGATTTAGTTTGTGATCGTTGTGGACGTTTTCACCCTTATGACTCATGCAAGATTGGTTTAGGTGGTTGCTTCAATTGTAGGTTGCTTGGCCACATTGCAAGGGATTTCACTCGTGGAAGGAATCAGAATGCGGGCCAGAGTCAGCATCAAGGTCGACTCTTTGCTGTGAATGCCAAGGATGCTTCCAAGGCGGATCCGTTGATGAGAGGTATATGTCTAATTGGTGATAAACCCTTAGTTGCATTATATGATACTGGAGCTTCGCATTCGTTTATTTTGCTTGCTAAAGTTGAGGAATTAGGCTAGAAAGTATCAGAGTTACCTTTTGATCTGCTTGTACATACTCTGCATTAAATAGTTATGACTAGGTCATGTTTGTAGACAAGTAGGTTTCAAGCTTGAGGGTAGAGACTTTGTGCACGATTTGATCTGTTTACCAATGGTGGGGCTAGAAATGATTTTGGGGTTTGATTGGTTATCAAAGAATCGGGTTTTGTTGGATTGCTTTGAACGGATTATTCGATTTATACTGGAAGAAGAGAATGGAGCAGTGGTAGCTACAGGATATTACCTGAACTCTGTAAGGGTGCATTGTAGTGGGGAGAAGTGTCAGGGTTATATTCTGTTGGCTGCTAATGCGTTGAGCGATGCCCAGGACTTAGATTAGATTCCAGTGGTTAGAGATTTTCCAGAAGTATTCCCAGAAGATATCCCTGAGTTCCCACCTCAAAGAGAAATTGAATTTGTAATTGAATTGGTGCCGGGAGCCGGATCAGTGTCGATTGCGCCATATAGAATGGATCCGATAGAGCTGGCAGAATTAAAGACTCAGTTGGAAGAACTTCTAAACATGAGGTTCATTTGACCGAGTGTATCACCGTGGGGAGCGCCAGTTTTATTGGTAAAGAAAAAAGATGGAGGAATGCGTTTGTGTGTGGATTACCGACAGTTGAACAAAGTGACTGTGAAAAACAAGTACCTGCTGCCAAGAATAGATGACTTGATGGATTAATTGCAAGGAGCTGGAGTGTTTTCCAAAATTGATTTGAGATCCGGTTACCATCAGATAAGGGTGAAGGAGGATGATATCCCTAAGACTACATTTAGGACACGCTATGGACACTACAAGTTTGCGGTAATGTCCTTTGGGTTAACGAATGCACCTGCTATTTTCATGGATTACATTAATAGAGTCTTTTGTCCCTTTTTGGACAAATTCGTAGTGGTTTTCATAGATGACATCTTGGTTTACTCTAAGACGGCAAAGGAGCATGGGGAACACTTGAGGATTGTGCTGTAAATCTTAAAGGAACGGAAGTTGTATGCTAAATTGTCAAAGTGCGAGTTCTGGAAGGAGGAAGTAAAGTTCTTAGGCCACGTGGTGAGTAAAGGAGGAATAGCTGTAGATCCTTCTAAGGTAGAAGCGGTGATGGAATGGGAAAGACCGACGACGGTGATGGAAGTGAGAAGCTTCTTGGGTTTAGCCAGATATTACCAGAGGTTTATCCAATGATTCTCCCGAATTGCGCTACCGATGAAGAAGTTAACAAGGAAAGAAGTGCCATTTGTGTAGACGTCGGAGTGTGAAGAGAGTTTTCAGACCTTGAAGCAGAAGTTAACTTTAGCACCTGTTTTAATCCTACTGGAACTGCATGAACCATTTGAAGTATATTGTGATGTGGTGCGCGAAATTATGAACAATACTTTTCACAACTCTCATAATCCCCGATCATGAACCCCAAAAACTTGGTGTTCAATACCATGGCATTACACAACTTTGCACAACTAACCAGCAAGTGCACTGGGTCGTCCAAGTAATAAACCTTACGCGAGTAAGGGTCGATCCCACGGAGATTGTTAGTATGAAGCAAGCTATGGTCATCTTGTAAATCTTAGTCAGGCAAACTCAAATGGATATAGTGAAGAACGAAAATAAACAATAAGATAAAGATAGAGATACTTATGTAATTCATTGGTAGGAACTTCAGATAAGCGCATGAAGATGCCTTCCCTTCCGTCTCTCTGCTTTCCTACTGTCTTCATCCAATCCTTCTTACTCCCTTCCATGGCAAGCTTATGTAGGGTTTCACCGTTGTCAATGGCTACCTCCCATCCTCTCAGTGAAAACATTGCCTATGCTCTGTCACAGCATGGGGTAATCATCTGTCGGTTCTCGGTCAGGCCGGAATAGAATCCATTGATTCTTTTGCGTCTGTCACTAACGCCCCGCCTGCTAGGAGTTTGAAGCACGTCACAGTCATTCAATCATTGAATCCTACTCAGAATACCACAGACAAGGTTAGACCTTCCGGATTCTCTTGAATGCCGCCATCAGTTCTCGCCTATACCACGAAGACTCTGATCTCACGGAATGGTTGGCTCGTTTGTCAGACGAGCACTCGGTTGTCAGGCGATCAACCATGCATCGTGCAATCAGGAATCCAAGAGATATTCACTCAATCGAAGGTAGAACGGAGGTGGTTGTCAGTCACACGTTCATAGGTGAGAATGATGATGAGTGTCACGGATCATCACATTCATCAAGTTGAAGAACAAGTGATATCTTAGAACAAGAACAAGCGGAATTGAATGGAAGAACAATAGTAATTGCATTAATACTCGAGGTACAGCAGAGCTCCACACCTTAATCTATGGTGTGTAGAAGCTCCACCGTTGAAAATACATAAGAACAAGGTCTAGGCATGGCCGTGAGGCCAGCCTCCCAATGATCTAAGAACTAGACATCCAAAGATGATCTAGAGATCTAAAGTGATCAAAAGATCTAAAGAAAAAGGTTCCAAAGATCAAAAGATTAAAATACAATAGTAAAAGGTCCTATATATAGAAAACTAGTAGCCTAGGGTGTACAGAGATGAGTAAATGACATAAAAATCCACTTCCGGGCCCACTTGGTGTGTGCTTGGGCTGAGCAATGAAGCATTTTCGTGCAGAGACTTCTCTTGGAGTTAAACGCCAGCTTTTATGCCAGTTTGGGCGTTTAACTCCCATTTTGGTGCCAGTTCCAGCGTTTAACGCTGGGATTTCTGAGGGTGACTTTGAATGCCGGTTTGGGCCATCAAATCTTGGGCAAAGTATGGAGTATCATATATTGCTGGAAAGCCCAGGATGTCTACTTTCCAACGCCGTTGAGAGCGCGCCAATTAGGCTTCTGTAGCTTCAGAAAATCTACTTCGAGTGCAGGGAGGTCAGAATCCAACAGCATCTGCAGTCCTTTTTAGTCTCTGAATCAGATTTTTGCTCAGGTCCCTCAATTTCAGCCAGAAAATACCTGAAATCACAGAAAAACACACAAACTCATAGTAAAGTCCAGAAAAGTGAATTTTAGCTAAAAACTAATAAAAATATACTAAAAACTAACTATATCATACCAAAAACATACTAAAAACAATGCCAAAAAGTGTACAAATTATCCGCTCATCACAACACCAAACTTAAATTGTTGCTTGTCCTCAAGCAACTGAAAATCAAATAAGAGAATATGCAATGAATCTCAAAAACATCTATGAAGATCAGTATTAATTAGATGAGCGGGGCTTTTAGCTTTTTGCCTCTGAATAGTTTTGGCATCTCACTCTATCCTTTGAAATTCAGAATGATTGGCTTCTTTAGGAACTTAGAATCCAGATAGTGTTATTGATTCTCTTAGTAAAGTATGATGATTCTTGAACATAGCTACTTATTGAGTCTTGGCTGTGGCCCAAAGCACTCTGTCTTCCAGTATTACCACCGGATACATACATGCCACAGACACATAATTGGGTGAACCTTTTCAGATTGTGACTCAGCTTTGCTAAAGTCCCCAACTAGAGGTGTCCAGGGTTCTTAAGCACACTCTTATTGCCTTGGATCACAACTTTATTTTTCTTTTTTTTTCTCTCTTTTTTTTCGTTTTCTTTTCTTTTTCTCTTTTTTTCGATTTTTTTTAATAGAATTGCTTTTTCTTGCTTCAAGAATCATTGTAATGATTTTTCAGATCCTCAGTAACATGTCTCCTTTTTCATCATTCTTTCAAGAGCCAACATTCATGAACCACAAATTCAAGATACATATGCACTGTTTAAGCATACATTCAGAAAACAAAATTATTGCCACCACATCAAAATAATTAAACTGTTATAAAATTCAAAATTCATGCAATTCTTTCCTTTTCAATTTAAGCACGTTTTTATTTAAGAGAGGTGATGGATTCATAGGACATTCATAACTTTAAGGCATAGACACTAAGACACTAATGATCACAAGACACAAACATGGATAAACATAAGCATAAAATTCGAAAAACAGAAGAATAAAGAACAAGGAAATCAAAGAACGGGTCCACCTTAGTGATGGCAGCTCTTTCTTCCTCTTGAAGATCCTATGGAGTGCTTGAGCTCCTCAATGTCTCTTCCTTGTCTTTGTTGCTCCTCCCTCATGATTCTTTGATCTTCTCTAATTTCATGGAGGATGATGGAGTGTTCTTGATGCTCCACCCTTAGTTGTCCCATGTTGGAACTCAATTCTCCTAGGGAGGTGTTTAGTTGCTCCCAATAGTTTTGTGGAGGAAAGTGCATCCCTTGAGGAATCTCAGGGATTTCATGATGAGTGGGGTCTCTTGTGTGCTCCATCCTCTTCTTCGTGATGGGCTTGTCCTCATCAATGGGAATGTCTCCCTCTATGTCAACTCCAACTGAATAACAGAGGTGACAAATGAGATGAGGGAAGGCTAACCTTGCTAAGGTAGAGGACTTGTCCGCCACCTTATAGAGTTCTTGGGCTATAACCTCATGAACTTATATTTCTTCTCCAATCATGATGCTATGGGTCATGATAGCCCGGTCTATGGTAACTTCGGACCGGTTGCTAGTGGGAATGATTGAGCGTTGGATGAACTCCAACCATCCTCTAGCCACGGGTTTGAGGTCATGCCTTCTCAATTGAACCGGCTTTCCTCTTGAATCTCTCTTCCATTGGGCGCCCTCTTCACATATGACTGTGAGGACTTGGTCCAACCTTTGATCAAAGTTGACCCTTCTAGTGTAAGGATGTTCATCTCCTTGCATCATAGGCAAGTTGAACGCCACCCTCACACTTTCCGGACTAAAATCCAAGTATTTCCCCCGAACCATAGTAAGATAATTCTTTGGTTCGGGTTCACACTTTGGTCATGGTTCTTGGTGATCCATGCATTGGCATAAAACTCTTGAACCATCAAGATTCCGACTTGTTGAATGGGGTTGGTAAGAACTTCCCAACCTCTTCTTCGGATCTCATGTCGGATCTCCGGATATTCACCCTTTTTGAGTGAAAAAGGGACCTCAGAGATCACCTTCTTCAAGGCCACAACTTCATAGAAGTGGTCTTGATGCACCCTTGAGATGAATCTCTCCATCTCCCATGGCTCGGAGGAGGAGGCTTTTGCCTTCCCTTTCCTCTTTCTAGAGGTTTCTCCGGCCTTGGATGCCATAAATGGTTATGGAAAAACAAAAAGCAATGCTTTTACCACACCAAACTTAAAATGTTTGCTCGTCCTCGAGCAAAAGAAGAAAGAAGAGTGTAGAAGAAGAAGAAATGAGGAGAAAGGGAAAGGCTTTGTATTCGGCCAAAGGGGAGAGAGATGGTGTTGAAGGTGTGTGAAAATAAAGGAGTGAAGGAGGGTTTATATAGGAGAGGAGGAGAGGGATGTTCGGCCATTTGAGGGTGGGTTTGGGTGGGAAAGTGGTTTGAATTTGAATGGTGGGGTAGGTGGGGTTTTATGAAGGATGGATGTGAGTGGTGAAGAGAAAGATGGGATTTGATAGGTGAGGGGTTTTTGGGGAAGAGGTGTTGAGGTGATTGGTGAATGGGTGAAGAAGAGAGAGTGGTAGGGTAGGTGGGGATCCTGTGGGGTCCACAGATCCTGAGGTGTCAAGGAAAAGTCATCCCTGCACCAAATGGCATTCAAAATCACGTTTTGAGCCATTTCTGGCGTTAAACGCCGGGCTGGTGCCCATTTCTGGCGTTTAACGCCAGTCTGGTGCCCCTTTCTGGCGTTAAACGCCCAGAATGGTGCCAGACTGGGCGTTAAACGCCCAACAGCTAACCTCACTGGCGTTTAAACGCCAGTAGGTGTGTCCTCCAGGGTGTGCTGTTTTTCTTCCTGTTTTTCATTCTGTTTTTGCTTTTTTCATTGATTTTGTGACTTCTCATGATCATCAACCTACAAAAAAGAGAAAATAACAAAAATAAAATAGATAAAATAAAACATTGGGTTGCCTCCCAACAAGCGCTTCTTTAATGTCAGTAGCTTGACAGAGGACTCTCATGGAGCCTCACAGATACTCAGAGCCATGTTGGAACCTCCCAACACCAAACTTAGAGTTTGAATGTCGGGGTTCAACACCAAACTTAGAGTTTGGTTGTGGCCTCCCAACACCAAACTTAGAGTTTGACTGTGGGGGCTCTGTTTGTCTCTGATTTGAGAGAAGCTCTTCATGCTTCCTCTCCATGATGACAGAGGGATATCCTTGGGCCTTAAACACCAAGGATTCTTCATTCACTTGAATGATCAACTCTCCTCTATCAACATCAATCATAGCCTTTGCTGTGGCTAGGAAGGGTCTCCCAAGGATGATGGATTCATCCATGCACTTCCCAGTCTCTAGGACTATGAAATCAGTAGGGATGTAATGGTCTTCAACTTTAACCAGAACATCCTCTACAAGTCCATGGGCTTGTTTTCTTGAGTTGTCTGCCATCTCTAGTGAGATTTTTGCAGCTTGCACCTCAGAGATTCCTAACTTCTCCATTACAGAGAGAGGCATGAGGTTTACACTTGACCCTAAGTCACACAAGGCCTTCTTGAAGGTCATGGTGCCTATGGTACAAGGTATTGAAAACTTCCCAGGATCCTGTCTCTTTTGAGGCAGTTTCAGCCTAGACAAGTTATCCAGTTCTTTGGTGAGCAAAGGAGGTTCATCCTCCCAAGTCTCATTTCCAAATAACTTGTCATTCAGCTTCATGATTGCTCCAAGGTATTTAGCAACTTGCTCTTCAGTGACATACTCATCCTCTTCAGAGGAAGAATACTCATCAGAGCTCATGAATGGCAAAAGTAAGTCCAATGGAATCTCTATGGTCTTAGTTTGAGCCTCAGATTCCCATGTTTCCTCATTGGGGAACTCATTGGAGGTCAGTGGACGTCCAGTGAGGCCTTCCTCAGTGGTGTTCACTGCCTCCTCTTCCTCCTAAAATTCGGCCATGTTGATGGCCTTGCACTCTCCTTTTGGATTTTCTTCCGTATTGCTTGGAAGAGTACTAGGAGGGAGTTCAGTAATTTTCTTGCTCAGCTGACCCACTTGTCCTTCCAAATTTCTAATGGAGGACCTTGTTTCAGTCATGAAACTTTGAGTGGTTTTGATCAGATCAGAGACCATGGTTGCTAAGTCAGAGTTATTCTGCTTAGAACTCTCTGTCTGTTGCTGAGAAGATGATGGAAAAGGCTTGCTATTGCTAAACCTGTTTCTTCCACCATTATTGTTGTTGAAACATTGTTGAGGTCTCTGTTGATCCTTCCATGAAAAATTTGGATGATTTCTCCATGAAGGATTATAGGTGTTTCCATAGGATTCTCCCATGTAATTCACCTCTTCCATTGAAGGGTTCTCAGGATCATAAGCTTCTTCCTTAGATGAAACTTCCTTAGTACTGCTTGGTGCATTTTGCATTCCAGACAGACTTTGAGAAATCATATTGACTTGTTGAGTCAATATCTTGTTTTGAGCCAATATGGCATTCAGAGTGTCAATCTCAAGAACTCATTTCTTCTGACTAGTCCCATTGTTCACAGGATTTCTTTCAGAAGTGTACATGAATTGGTTATTTGCAACCATTTCAATTAGTTCTTGAGCTTCAGTAGGCGTCTTCTTCAGATGAAGAGAGCCTCCAGCAGAGCTATCCAAGGACATCTTGGATAGTTCAGAGAGACCATCATAGAAAATTCCTATGATGCTCCATTCAGAAAGCATATCAGAAGGACACTTTCTGATTAATTGTTTGTATCTTTCCCAAGCTTCATAGAGGGATTCTCCTTCCTTCTGTCTGAAGGTTTGGACTTCCACTCTAAGCTTACTCAATTTTTGAGGTGGAAAGAACTTTGCCAAGAAGGCATTGACTAGCTTTTCCCAAGAGTCCAGGCTTTCTTTAGGTTGAGAGTCCAACCATGTCCTAGCTCTGTCTCTTACAACAAAAAGGGAATAGCATAAGTCTGTAGACCTCAGGGTCAACCCCATTAGTCTTGACAGTGTCACAGATTTGCAAGAATTCAGCTAAAAACTGATGAGGATCTTCCAATGGAAGTCCATGGAACTTGCAATTCTGTTGCATTAGAGAAACTAATTGAGGCTTAAGCTCAAAGTTGTTTGCTCCAATGGCAGGGATAGAGATGCTTCTCCCATAGAAGTCGGGAGTAGGTGCAGTAAAGTCACCCAGCACCTTCCTTGCATTGTTGGCATTGTTGTTGTTTTCGGCTGCCATGTGTTTTTCTTCTTTGAAGAATTCGGTCAGGTCCTCTAAAGAGAGTTGTGCTTTGGCTTCTTTTAGCTTTCTCTTCAAGGTCCTTTCAGGTTCAGGATCAGCCTCAACAAGAATGCCTTTGTCTTTGCTCCTGCTCATAAGAAAGAGAAGAGAACAAGAAATGTGGAATCCTCTATGTCACATTATAGAGATTCCTTGAAGTGCCAGAGGAAAAGAGGAGTAGAAGACAGAGGTAGAAAATTCGAACTTATCAAAGAAGATGGAGTTCGAATTTTACATTAAGGGATAGTGTTAGTCCATAAATAGAAGGATGTGAGAAGAAGGGAAGTGATTTTCGAAAATTAAGTAAAAATTTGAAAACATTTTTGAAAAACATTACTTAATTTTCGAAAATGAAAGTGGGAAAGAAATAAAATGATTTTTGAAAAAGATTTTGAAATTAGAAATCAAGAAGATTTGATTGAAAACTATTTTGAAAAAGATGTGGTTAAGAAGATATGATTGATTTTAAAAAATGTGATTGAGAAGATATGATTTGAAAAACATTTTAAAAAGATTTGATTTTGAAAATTAAAAACTTGGCTAACAAGAAAAGATATGATTCAAACATTAAACCTTTCTCAACAGAAAAGGCAACATACTTGAACTGTTGAATCAAATCACTAATTGGTAGTAAGTATTTTTGAAAATGGAAAGAAATTGATTTTGAAAAAGATTTGATTGAAAAATTGATTTGAAAAAGATTTGATTTTGAAAAGATTTTGAAAACTTAAAAAAATTTGATTTGAAAAACAAAATCTTCCCCCTTTAGCCATCCTGGCGTTAAACGCCCAGAATGGTGCACATTCTGGTGTTTAACGCCCAAAACACTACCTTTTTGGGCGTTAAACGCCCAACCAGGTACCCTGGCTGGCGTTTAAACGCCAGTCTGTCCTTCTTCACTGGGCGTTTTGAACGCCCAGCTTTTTCTGTGTAATTCCTCTGCTGTATGTTCTGAATCTTCAATTCTCTGTATTATTGACTTGAAAAGACACAAATTAAAAATATTTTTGGATTTTTAATAATCAAAATGCAACTAAAATCAAATAACAATGCATGCAAGACACCAAACTTAGCAGTTTGTATACTACTGACACTAACAAAATGAAAATGCATATGAGACACACAAACACTCAAGTCAAGAGAATTCAAAGATCAAGGTAAGAAATCATCAAGAATTATTTGAAGATCCTTAAGACACATGAATGAATGCATGCAATTGACACCAAACTTAAAATGAGACACTAGACTCAAGCAAGAAATTTTTGGATTTTATGATTTTTTTGATTTTTTTGTGTTTTTCGAAAATTAAGTGGAAAAAAGTATCAAAATTCTTAATGAGAATTCCAGGAATCAGTGCAATGCTAGTCTAAGACTCCGGTCCAGGAATTAGACATGGCTTCACAGCCAGCCAAGCTTTCAAAGAAAGCTTCGGTCCAAAACACTAGACATGGCCAAAGGCCAGCCAAGCCTTAGCAGATCACTGCTCCAAAAGCAAGATTGATAAAAATCAACAAGCTCTTGTGATGATAAGTTGAAACCTCGGTCCAATGAGATTAGACATGGCTTCTCAGCCAGCCAGACTTCAACAAATCATCATGAAACTCTAGAATTCATCTTCAAGAATTTCGAAAAAAATAAATGCCTAATCTAAGCAACAAGATGAACCGTCAGTTGTCCAAACTGAACAATCCCCGGCAACGGCGCCAAAACCTTGGTGCGCGAAATTGTGAACAATACTTTTCACAACTCTCATAATCCCCGGTCATGAACCCCAAAAACTTGGTGTTCAATACCATGGCATTACACAACTTCGCACAACTAACCAGCAAGTGCACTGGGTCATCCAAGTAATAAACCTTACGCGAGTAAGGGTCGATCCCACGGAGATTGTTAGTATGAAGCAAGCTATGGTCATCTTGTAAATCTTAGTCAGGAAAACTCAAATGGATATAGTGAAGAACGAAAATAAACAATAAGATAAAGATAGAGATACTTATGTAATTCATTGGTAGGAACTTCAGATAAGCGCATGAAGATGCCTTCCCTTCCGTCTCTCTGCTTTCCTACTGTCTTCATCCAATCCTTCTTACTCCCTTCCATGGCAAGCTTATGTAGGGTTTCACCGTTGTCAATGGCTACCTCCCATCCTCTCAGTGAAAACATTGCCTATGCTCTGTCACAGCATGGGGTAATCATCTGTCGGTTCTCGGTCAGGCCGGAATAGAATCCATCGATTCTTTTGCGTCTGTCACTAATGCCCCGCCTGCTAGGAGTTTGAAGCACGTCACAGTCATTCAATCATTGAATCCTACTCAGAATACCACAGACAAGGTTAGACCTTCCGGATTCTCTTGAATGCCGCCATCAGTTCTCGCCTATACCACGAAGACTCTGATCTCACGGAATGGTTGGCTCATTTGTCAGACGAGCACTCGGTTGTCAGGCGATCAACCATGCATCGTGCAATCAGGAATCCAAGAGATATTCACTCAATCGAAGGTAGAACGGAGGTGGTTGTCAGTCACACGTTCATAGGTGAGAATGATGATGAGTGTCACGGATCATCACATTCATCAAGTTGAAGAACAAGTGATATCTTAGAACAAGAACAAGCGGAATTGAATGGAAGAACAATAGTAATTGCATTAATACTCGAGGTACAGCAGAGCTCCACACCTTAATCTATGGTGTGTAGAAGCTCCACCGTTGAAAATACATAAGAACAAGGTCTAGGCATGGTCGTGAGGCCAGCCTCCCAATGATCTAAGAACTAGACGTCCAAAGATGATCTAGAGATCTAAAGTGATCAAAAGATCTAAAGAAAAAGGTTCCAAAGATCAAAAGATTAAAATACAATAGTAAAAGGTCCTATATATAGAAAACTAGTAGCCTAGGGTGTACAGAGATGAGTAAATGACATAAAAATCCACTTCCAGGCCCACTTGGTGTGTGCTTGGGCTAAGCAATGAAGCATTTTCGTGCAGAGATTTCTCTTGGAGTTAAAAGCCAGCTTTTATGCCAGTTTGGGCGTTTAACTCCCATTTTGGTGCCAGTTCCAGCGTTTAACGCTGGGATTTCTGAGGGTGACTTTGAACGCCGGTTTGGGCCATCAAATCTTGGGCAAAGTATGGAGTATCATATATTGCTGGAAAGCCCAGGATGTCTACTTTCCAACGCCGTTGAGAGCGCGCTAATTGGGCTTCTGTAGCTCCAGAAAATCCACTTCGAGTGCAGGGAGGTCAGAATCCAACAGCATCTGCAGTCCTTTTTAGTCTCTGAATCAGATTTTTGCTCAGGTCCCTCAATTTCAGCCAGAAAATACCTGAAATCACAGAAAAACACACAAACTCATAGTAAAGTCCAGAAAAGTGAATTTTAGCTAAAAACTAATAAAAATATACTAAAAACTAACTATATCATACCAAAAACATACTAAAAACAATGCCAAAAAGTGTACAAATTATCCGCTCATCATGATGCTTCTTTGAAGGGTTTGGGTTGCGTGTTGATGCAACACCAGAACGTGGTGGCTTACACATCGCGTCAACTGAGACCGCATGAGGTGAATTACCCAACTCATGACTTGGAATTAGTGGCAATTGTGTTTGCATTGAAGATTTGGAGACACCACTTGTACGGAGTAAGATTTAGCGTCTTTTATGATCATAAGAGTCTCAAGTACATCTTTGATCAGAAAGAGCTAAATATGCGCTAGAGAAGGTGGATAGAATTGCTTAAAGATTATGATTTTGAGTTGAGTTATCACCTTGGAAAGGCAAACGTGGTAGCTGATGCTTTGAGTCGGAAATCTTTAACAATTGCTTGGATGAGAATCAAGGTAGAAGAGATAGTGGATAAGTTTGTGGATCTTAAGCTGGATATTAGTGAAGTGGCCGGAGGAGCATGTTTGAACCAGTTACAGATCTCAAGCACGCTTAAATCAGAAATACAAAAGGCTCAGCAAGATGAGCAGAAGCTGCAGCAATTGTTTCAACCAGTTGGTGATAAGAGGTGTGAGGAATTCACTAAGGATGATGAAGGGTTATGGAGGTACAAGGGAAGGATTTGTATACCGGATGTTGGGAGTGAAGAACGAAATTCTCGCGTGATCTAGAATTTTCACAAATAGATTCCCGTTGTAAGTATAGCTTCTAGACCGACAAGAATCCCTTTCTTACAAACGTTTGGTTGTCACAAGTAACAAACCCAATAAAATTTATAAACCGAAGTATTCAAACCTCGGGTCATCTTCTCAAGGAATTGCAGGAAAGTGTGTTTTATTATTGGTTATGAAAAACAGTATTTTTGGGTTTCGAAAAGGTTTTGAACAAGAGAAATGGATTGCAGGAATTAATAAATTAATAACTAAGAAATATCTTGGCAAGATATGAAAACTGGAAGTCCTATCCTAGTTATCTTTATCAATAGTGATGAGAATTATATTTTTGCTCCCACTAAGTCAACCTCTAACTATGAAGGTAAGTTAAGTGGACAAATCAATTTAACACCTAAAGTCCTAGTCAACTCCTGAGGAAAGACTAGAGTTATAGGAATCTAAATTAATTAGCAAAGATAGTAATTATCAATCACGATGAGTTTGACAACTCAAGAGTTACCAATTAATCAACCAAAGCCAAAAGGGAAAAATCTAAATTATTTATATAATAAATAGAAAGAAGCAATCATGAGTCTGAAATACCTCAAATTATATTAAATGAAGATATCAATTCTAACATGGAACATTGAACCTGTAATTGAAGAAGATGAAAATATTCCTAAGTCCTTTAAGAGGAGTCCTAATCCTAATCTTAAGAGAGAGGAGAGAACCCCTCTCTCTCTCTCTAAAAACTACATCTAAATCCTCAACTATGTATGAATGTATGTTGTATCATGTATCCAGTGTCTACTCTCTTTGATGAATAGATGAATTCCTCCATTTATAGCCCTTTAATCTCTGTTCTCTAGGCTTGGATCTGGACCAAAAAGGGCCCAGAAGTTGTTGGGGCCGACTTCTGTAAATTCTGCAGATCGCGCACGTCACGCATCCGTGTGGGTCACGCGGTTGCGTCATCTGGAGTTCTGCTCTTCCACGCAGTTGCGTCAGTCATGCATCCGCGTTAGTTGTGTTTCGAGAGTCACGCATTCGCGTCGTCGATGCGCTCGCATCGATGCTTTTTGCGCTAAGCACGCGTCTGCGTGGGTCACACGTTCGCGTCGCTTCCATTTTCTTCAAAAACTCCAATTTGTGCTTTCCTTCCATTTTTGTATGTTTCTTTTCCATCCTTTAAGTCATTCATGCCCTATAAAACCTGAAAGTACTCAACACACAAATCACGGCATCGAATGGTAATAAAGGATAATTAAATTTAATAATTTTAAAGCTTAGGAAACATGTTTTCTTATATGTCATATCATAAGGAAGGAATTGTAAAACCATGCAAATTCATATGAATAAGTAGGTGAAGAGTTGATAAAATCATTCAATTTAAGCACAAGATTTATCATAAAATAGTGGTTTATCAACCTCCTCAGACTTAAACAATAGCATGTCCTCATGCTAAATCCAAGATAAAAGAGTAAAGGTAAAATGGTGGAATCATATGCAATGCAATCTATTCTAAATGCAACTACCTAAATGAGTCATGAAATTCTAGTTATTATTCACCTATATATAAAGCATACATGTAGTTAAATTAATTCATATCTTCAAGGAATCATGTATGTACAATTAGGGCCAAATCATATTAAAGCACAATTACAATCGAGTTGAGTTAAGATAGTTCACAACTTGCAAGACAATTACTAATTAAACATGGATATATGAGAATGAGCTATTGAACCCTCGCTGGATTGTGTGTTTACTCTCTAGTCACTCAGTGTTTGGGGTTAATCACTCTCTTCTTTTCTAGTCATGCTTTCTAAAACCTTGTTTTTTCTTTAATCAATCAACAATTATTGAATATAGACATACAAAAATTATGAGGTCTTTTCCTAGGTTGTAATGGGGCTGAGGTAAGGTTAAGGATGTATATATAAGGCTAAGTGAGCTAACAAAGTGAATCATTGACTAGTCTAAGATCTCACCTAACATATACATATATAATTTCATAATTCTTCACCTAGCTATCCAAACCTTTCCACTTTTGTGTTACATGCTCATGCATTTTATTTTTGACTTTTGTCCCATGTGCATTGATTTTTTTTTCAATGCACATGGTAATTTAATTATTCTGATTTCACATAAGCATGCTTCCCAAATTTTTCGAAACATCTTGTTTAGTGTAAATCCCTATTTTTTTTTCTATCATCCCATATTCCCATAAAGTTTCCCACACTTAAATTATACACAATATCTATCTTAAGCTAACCAAGGATTCAACTTGGGATTTTTATTTTGTTTTTCTGCTTAAGGCTAGTAATGTGGTTATAAAATGAAGGGGGATTAAAAAGCTCAAGGGGGCTAACAAGGATGGCATAAAAGGTAGGTTTATTTGGGACAAGTGGGCACAAATACAAATAATGGCCTCAATCATCTCTTGATATGCATCTATATTCTATAATTGGACATATAGATTAAAACAAAATAAAGATTGCAAGCATAGAAAAGAAGTGCGAAACACACAGGAATAAAATTTATGGTTTGATGTAAACATACAATTAATCTCAAAACTCACGGGCTGTGTGTTCTCAAGCTCACAAACCATATATCAGTTATGTATGTCATGCAAGTAGAAATTAAGAGTTTCCATTCAACTCAATGTAAATCTTTAAGGTACCCCTTAAAATCTTAGTGTTTCTCCTTGATGAAATGTTGTTAACTAACTAACATGTAATGTTATATATACAAGGTGTGTGGATTGTTTTAAGATACTACGGTTCCTAGCTTACTCCTTTTATTTTTTTCAATTAAACCAAATTGTCATATGCTAAAAAGGGTAAACTATACTAATTAATCCACTTAATATATAACTAGTAAACTAAGGTGTAAATTAAGCTAAAATATCCAAGATATATACAGCCCAAAGTGCAGAATGCAAAAGTACAACAAAAGCAAAAAGGAGAAAAATGTGCAAATAAAATATAGAAAATGGACAAAATAAGATAAGAGTCTGTAGTGGTTCACCAAAAAATATGCCAAAGATGGCAACCTCCCCACACTTAAATAATAGCATCGTCCTCGATGCTCACTCAAACTGGGTGTGAAGAAGTGTTATCTCCGGTAGGATGGGCTGCCGGTGTCTCAGTGGTAGGCGGAAGGTCTGCAGTCTCTGTGAGTGTAGGAGGAGCTGTCTGCTGAAGCAGAGACTCTGTCTGTAGAGGAATCTCTGGATCAGCGGCCTGTAGCTGGTGGTGCTGCTCATGATGTGGGACAGTGTGCTTGAAACCTCCCTGCCCAGCTTGGGCAGGCGCCTCTTCCTCATGATCGCTCGCCTCCTCCTCAGATGTGTCTGATGGTGTGTCGGGCTCGGAGGGGATGTCACTACCAGATTGGATCATCAGCTTGAGGTGCTCATAGCGTCGCTTGTGGCGATGCTCAGACCTCTCATAAAGTCACCTGTTGCGACGTTCGGATCTCTCAAAGGGCTGCTGGTGGTGGCGCTCCATCTGGTCTAAGCGGTCAAAGAGTCAGTGCACCAGAAGATAGATGGGCTCAGGAGCAGGTGGGTGTGCCTGGTGCTGGGGCAGTGGAAGCAGAAGGAGCAGCCGAAGATGTAGCTGCCTCTGTAGAGTCAGTGAGAAACAGAGGTCGGTAGCCTAAAGCCTGAAACTTCAGACTGTGAGGGATGATCTTCCTGCAGTCCGCGGCGGATGGCTTTTCATCAGCAACCTCCCAAGGTACCTCAGCTCGGCGACCCAACTGAGTAATCAGGAATGGAAAAGGGAGGTTGCCTCTGACATGGACTCTGGTCATGTAATGCCGGATGAAGCGGGGTAGATATAAGTCCTTACCCGTCATCACACACCAGATAAGGGTAATCATAGCTGCTGGCACCTCCGTCTCATGGGTGTTCGGCATCACGTAGTTACTCAGAATCTATTGCCATAGCCGAGCCTCATCATTCAGATATATTAGCTTGATTCCCTTGGGTACCACTGTGCTCTTTCCCATGACCCATGGAATAGTAGGATCAAGAGTGATATCCCGTTTCACTACATCCCAATCAAACCTCAGGAATCTCATATTCTTATCAGCTTTTTGGTAACCGTCTGGCTGATCTGATTTAGGTGAGAGTTGGAGGATGTCTTCAATTGCTTCTTGATGAATGGATTTTTGATGGTATAGAATTTCACAAATGAATTCTCGTTGAAAGTATAGTTTCTAAACCAACAATAATCATTTCATACAAAAGATTGTTTGTCACAAGTAACAAACCCCTAATTTTATAAACCGAAGTATTCAAACCTCGGGTTGTTCTCCCTAGGAATTACAATAAAGTGTCTTGTTATTGGTTATGAGTTATTTTGGGGTTTTGGATAAGAAGCATGAAAAGTAAATGGCAATGAAAATAAACTAACAACTATAAAAGGCTCTTGGCAAGGTATGAAAATTAGAAGTCCTATCCTAGTTATCCTTCTCAATTGTGATGAGAATTGTTCATTGCTCCACTTAGTTAACCCTTACTAAATAAAGGAAAGTCAAGTGGATGAATTGACTTGAGCCACAAGTCCTAGTTAACTCCCAAGGAAAGACTAGCTTTAGTGCACTCCAAACCGATTGGCAATCTCTCCAATTATCAATCAACAAAGGAATTAGATAACTCAAGTGTCACTAATTACTCTACCTAGGCCAAGAGGAACAAGATCTATACTATATCTATAAGAGACATTTCAACAAACACATAAAGTGCAATAGAAGTAATCATTATTAAATGCAAGAATTAAAGGAATCTACAACTACAAAAACAAGAGATCAACAATAGAAAAGCAAAGAAGACATATTTAGTATGAATTACCTCTTATTGAATTGGAAGAATGTAGAAGGAACAATACTAGATCTACAACAAAATATAAGAACAACATAAAGAGAATTACAACAAAAGAGTAGAAGAAGATGAATGTAGCAACAAAGAATTGAGAGGTAGAACTGGAAGAAAGCAAAGATTAAAACCTATATCTAAGAACTAATCCTAATCCTAATCCTAGAGAGAAGTGAGAGCTTCTCTCTCTAAAACTAATTTTTCCTCCAAAACTAAGCTAAACTAAACTAATGGTAACTAACTTCTGTTTCCCTCTTCACTCCTTGGGTTAAATAGCATCAGAAATGAGTTGGATTGGGCCCACAAAGCTTTAGAATTCGCTGGCCACGTTTTGCTTTAAGTGAACCAGGTGGCAGCAACGGCGCGTGCGTGTACTATGCACGTGCGCGCCACCATACGTGTAGCAACTATGGCAAATCTTATATCGTTTCGAAGCCCCAGATGTTAGCTTTCTAACCCAACTAGAACCGCATCATTTGGACCTCTGTAGCTCAAGTTATGGTCATTTAAGTGCGAAGAGGTCGGCTTGACAGCTTTCCGGTTCTTTCATTTCTTCATGAGTTCTCCAACTTTTCATGCTTCTTTCTTCATTCTCTTGATCCAATATTTGCCTCCTAAACCTTAAATCACTTAACAAACATATCAAGGCATCTAATGGAATCAAGGAGAATTAGATTTAGGTATTTTAAGTCCTAAAAAGCATGTTTTCACTCTTAAGCACAATTAAGGGAGAAGTTATAAAACCATGGTATTTCATTGAATAAATGTGGGTAAAAGGTCATAAAATCCCTTAAATCAAGCACAAGATAAACCCTACAAATGGGGTTTATCAACCTCCCCACACTTAAACCAAGCATGTCCTCATGCTAAAACTAAGAATGAAGTAAGGGTATAGCATTTATTCAATGGGAACTAACTAAATGCAATCTACCTATATGCAGCTATCTAAATGAATGCAATTTGCTTAGTCAAAATAAATCAATTCCCAAGAAGCATATATGCACAAGGGCTAAGGACTAGCAAGTCTAATCCACAATTGAATTGAGCTATTAAATATTTTTACAACTTGCATGAAAGGAGATGATCATAGGTGGAGACATGTAATTGAGCACCAAACCCTTACCGGATGTATTTGCACTCTATTCGCTCAAGTGTTTAGGGTTGATTCACTCAATTCTCTCCTAATCATGCTTTCTAAGATTTGTTTTTCTTCTAACAATCGACATATATTTCATGCATGCATACAAGTATCATGAGGTCTTTTCTTTAGGTTGTAATGGGGCTAGGGTCAAGGTAGGATGCATATTTGGTTAAGTGAGTTTGAAATTTGAATCTTTGATAAGCTTAAACTTCCCACCTAACCTATGACATGCTATACAATTTCAAAGCTAACCTAACTACCCATTTCTCACTTTTTCACATACTCATGTATTCCTTTTTATTTCACAATACATATGCATTGATTTTATTGGACTACACTTTGCTTTGGGGCATTTTATCCCCTTTTTTATTATTTTTCTTCTTTTTCTTTCTTTTTCTATTTTTTTCTTTTCCATATTATTTTTCTTTTCTTTTTTTTTTCTTTTTCACTTTTATTTCTTTTTCTTTTCATTTTTCTTTTTCTTTCAAACTATATACAAGAACATCAATGCATAAGGTCTATACATTTAATCAATACATGAGTATGTACCCAATTCCCCAATATAAAAATACAAAACACAAACACCCTTTTATCCCAACCAATGTCCCAAAGTTTTCCCACACTTAAATGATACTCACACACTCACTAGCCTAAGCTAATCAAAGATCCAAACTAAGGACATTTATTGTTTTCCGCTTTAGGCTTGTAATGTGCTAAAATAAGAACAAGTGGGTTAAGCGCGCAGGCTCAAATTGGCGAACAAAGGAATATAAAAGGTTGGCTATTTGGATAAGTGAGCTAATGAAATGATGGCCTCAATCATATAAATGCATGAATACACAAAATAATGGACATAAAGAATCAAACAAATCAAAGATTACATTCATAGAAAGAGGATAATGCACACAAGAAGGAAAATAAGTGGTTATAGGATGTAACCACACCATTAGGCTCAAATCTCACTTGCTTGTGTTCTTAGCTCAAAAACATGATCCACAAGATATATAATTCAAGCAAGTTTAATGAAAAGTTTTCACTCAAATCAATTGGTGCCCTATAGATAGAAATCCTTGAAAAATTTCATTATTTTGACTAAGCTTATTGTGTATACATATGCAAAAATTAAGAAAATGCAAGTAAAAATCCTAAAATCTTAAAATGAAATGCAAAAGTGTTGGGATTAGAAATTTGTCACCCAAAATCGCCGACCGGTCGGATGACCTCCCCACACTTAAAAGTTTGCACCGTCCTCGGTGCACTCAAAGATGAGTAAGGGGGTACGGCGACTCTCCGAGTTGCTGTGTGTTCTTAGTCTTGCTTCCATGTTTGCTTGTGGTGCATTGTTCATGAAAAATAAAAATATAACACCATAAGATGAGAAGATATGAAAACAAGGAAGCATACATTGTTGGAGTGAGGTAAATCACTAGAATTGAGTGAGTGAATTAGTGTGACATTAATGACAAATAGGTGTGTGAATTCTAAAGTGCGCGGTTTAGAACACACATTAGCCTAAAAGTTATGTCACAAAATAAGCATGCACTTCACTTGTCCTAGTGTGCTTGAGATGCTCTAAGTGAACTTGTAAGGTAAAACAAGCATTAGAAAAGCATGGAAGCATTCAAGCTAAAACATATGGATGCATATGATCATGAACACAATGCATTAAGGTAAATGCATATCATCATCCATCAAGAAATTGCCTAATCACAGAATAAGGCTCAAATCACATGGTGGCTAGCTACAACATGCAATTCAAAAGAGTTACAAGCTCAAATGCAATTCTCATCACTTGGTATTCTTAAAAGGTAAGCATGAAAAACTCAAAATCAAGTAGTAAAATATAACCTCAATTAAATAGTCCAACAAAGATTATCTAAAAACATTCATGCTAAAATAGCATTTAGGTAATAAGGGGCAGCAATGTATAGTAAACAAGATCAAT
Organism: Arachis hypogaea; assembly: GCF_003086295.3. NCBI lineage: Eukaryota > Viridiplantae > Streptophyta > Magnoliopsida > Fabales > Fabaceae > Arachis > Arachis hypogaea. The sequence goes on from NC_092039.1 coordinate 26,703,190, forward strand.
AAGCCAACACTTATAATGAAGATGGAGAAAATAAAATGAAAACTAAACTAAAGCTATCTAACAGACCAACTAACGAATTAATTAACTAACTAGAATAAATGGTTATCGATGGTGTTTGGAAGTGTTGGATGAAGGGTGGGAGAGGGAAAGAAGAAAGGAGGAGGAAATAAATGGAAAGAGGAGAAGAAAAGAAGTGGATTGAAGGAAGGGCATCCACGCGTACGCATGCATGGCGCGCGCGCGTGGATGGCTTATTTCGAGAGTGACGCGTGCGCGTCATGTGCGCGTGCGCGTAAGTGGGGTTGTGCCAAAGGCACAACGTTGGCGCGGCATAGGCACAACTCTCTGGAAAATGTATGGAATGTGGAACTTCTCAATCCACGCGTACGCGCCATGTACGCATGCGCGTGGATGGTCGAAAACGCTTGATGCACGCGTACGCGCGCGGTGCGCATACGCGTGGATGGTGCTTTGTTTTTCAATTTTTTTTTGCTATGTTTTTGCACCAATCCAAGCATTCCAAACCTCCAAACAACTACCAAAACAACATAAAACCTTATTTAACATACTAAACTACCAAAGATACTCAACTAACTAAACAAAACACGAAATTAAACTAATTTTTTACCAATATTTACAAAAAGGGAAAATGAAAAGAAGTTACCATGGTGGGTTGTCTCCCACCTAGAACTTTTGTTTATTGTCCTTAAGTTGGACTTATGGGGAGCTTCTCTCAAGGTGGCTTGTGCTTGTACTCATCTTGGAACTTCCACCAATGCTTGGACTTCTAATAAGCTCCATCATTCAAGATTAATATCTCCAAGCTTTGATGGAGTTCTTCACAAACCATGGGCTCCCAATGTTGATCCTCATGTGTTCCCGGATCCCATATTTTGTCTTCACACCCATCTCCAAGTTGATTATCGTTAGTCCATGTGGGTGGTGAGCAAGGTAAATTCTCTATGAAGTGGCCAACAATCCTCCTAGATCCATCTATTTGAGCACTACTCCAACCTTTATATCTCATATTTGATGCATCAACCATAATGAGCCTCGATTTGCAACGCCCACCACAAAACCTTTTCCGCTTACGCTTCATCCCACAAACTTCCCTAAGTTGGCCATCCGTTTCAAGCAAACCATATTCAAGTGGGATAATAAAGCTAATAGAAATGAATTTCACCCACTCAAATGAAGGTGTAGATGGCAACCTAGGCAAAGATGCTTCCAAAGATCTTGACAAAGCATAACCAACCCCCGTTCTTCTATTTCTACAGACTTCCACCTCTTCACAAGATCTCTTAATCTCAATCCTTTGTTCAACAATTTTATCTAAACCTTTCCTTTACTCAAATCATAATAGGGAGGGTGAGAAAAATTTACCTCCTCAACGCTTTCAAATCCAACCGGAGAAGGTTCTTCATGTTCAAAGGATTCTTCACCACTAAGACTTGATGCTTGATATTCATCACCAAGGGAACTCAATTCTTTCTCTATCTCATCCAAGTCTTCATATGGAATATGCCTTGAAAGGTGTGCACTTTCCTCCCTAGCATCAATTTCAATCATCTTGGAGGGGTTTTCTTCAACTCTATATTCCCATGGAGGCTCCGCATCTCCTAAGTCTTCTACCACTTCTTCCTTGTCTTTAACAATTAAAACTTCCTCCAATTGTTCCCGTACAAAGCAATTTCCCTCATTTCCCACCGGAGTTTCCAATCTCTCCTTCATGCTATGTTCTTCATTTGATTCTCCACATGTAGCCATGGGAGTTCCTTGAGTGTTCAAGCATTGGGATGCTAATTGATTTGTTACCACATCCAAGGCGGCCATGAAATTTTGCACATCCCTTTTCATCTCTTCTTGCCCTTGAACAAGAACACCAAGGGTTTCATCCATTAGAGATTGGGGTGGTTGGAAGGGTTCATCATTTTGGGGGAAGGGTTCATAGTAGGAAGGTGGTTCTTCTTGGTAGAGTTGTGGTGGTTTAATGCTTTCCATTCTTTCCACTTGTTGCACAACACACTCCATGGTTGCTTGAAATTGATCCAATGCTTCCTTGAGATGATCCCTTGACTCTTGTTCCTCTTGGATAATATGATTAGGATCATGTGGCTCTTGGATCAATGGATATGAGTATTCTTCCATGGGAGGTTGTGGTGGAAAGTAGTATTCATCTTGTGGTTGAAAATTTTCGTATATTGGAGGTGGTTCATCTTGGTAATAATATGGAGGGGGTGGCTCTTGAAAATGTTGATGTTGGGGTGGTGGTAGCTCTATGTGTGGTTCATATGGCTCATATGGTTATTGGTAGGATGGATATGGATTAGGGTCATATGAAGGTGGTTGGTAAGAAGGGGCTTGTGAGTATGGTTGAGAGTTATGTTGAGGAAATGGTTCATAGGCATATGGTGGTGGTTCTTGAAAGTCACAAGGTGATTCACCATAGCCATTGGATTGATATGCATCATAGAATGGCTCTTCTTCATAGTGCATTGGTGGGGGTTGTTGCCATGAAGATTGATCATATGCATATGGTTCCTCCCACCTTTGATTGTCCCATTCTTGATGCACATCTTCATTATAGTCCTCATCACCTACAATATAATTGTAACTACACTCATAGCCAAAGTGAGAATTCATGGTAGCAGGAGAAAATAAGAAACAAAAAACTAATAAGAAATAATGAAACAAAATACTAAGACTATCAAAAACTAACAAGCAATCCAAAAATCAAGCTATTCACAATATTCACATATATACAATAACCAATAACATAACACCATTGCACATCCCCGGCAACGGCGCCATTTTGATGAATGGATTTTTGATGGTATAGAATTTCACAAATGAATTCTCGTTGAAAGTATAGTTTCTAAACCAACAATAATCCTTTCATACAAAAGATTGTTTGTCACAAGTAACAAACCCCTAATTTTATAAACCAAAGTATTCAAACCTCGGGTCGTTCTCCCTAGGAATTACAATAAAGTGTCTTGTTATTGGTTATGAGTTATTTTGGGGTTTTGGATAAGAAGCATGAAAAGTAAATGGCAATGAAAATAAACTAACAACTATAAAAGGCTCTTGGCAAGGTATGAAAATTAGAAGTCCTATCCTAGTTATCCTTCTCAATTGTGATGAGAATTGTTCATTGCTACCACTTAGTTAACCCTTACTAAATAAAGGAAAGTCAAGTGGATGAATTGACTTGAGCCACAAGTCCTAGCCAACTCCCAAGGAAAGACTAGCTTTAGTGCACTCCAAACCGATTGGCAATCTCTCCAATTATTAATCAACAAAGGAATTAGATAACTCAAGTGTCACTAATTACTCTACCTAGGCCAAGAGGAACAAGATCTATACTATATCTATAAGAGACATTTCAAAAAACACATAAAGTGCAATAGAAGTAATCATTATTAAATGCAAGAATTAAAGGAATCTACAACTACAAAAACAAGAGATCAATAATAGAAAAGCAAAGAAGACACATTTAGTATGAATTACCTCTTATTGAATTGGAAGAATGTAGAAGGAACAATACTAGATTTACAACAAAATATAAGAACAACATAAAGGGAATTACAACAAAAGAGTAGAAGAAGATGAATGTAGCAACAAAGAATTGAGAGGTAGAAGTGGAAGAAAGCAAAGATTAAAACCTAGATCTAAGAACTAATCCTAATCCTAATCCTAGAGAGAAGTGAGAGCTTCTCTCTCTAAAACTAATTTTTCCTCCAAAACTAAGCTAAACTAAACTAATGGTAACTAACTTCTGTTTTCCTCTTCACTCCTTGGGTTAAATAGCATCAAAAATGAGTTGGATTGAGCACACAAAGCTTTAGAATTCGCTGGCCACGTTTTGCTTTAAGTGAACCAGGTGGCAGCAATGGCACGTGCGCGTACTATGCGCGTGCGCGCCACCATACGTGTAGTAACTATGGCAAATCTTATATCGTTTTGAAGCCCCAGATGTTAGCTTTCTAACCCAACTGGAACTGCATCATTTGGATCTCTGTAGCTCAAGTTATGGTCGTTTAAGTGCAAAGAGGTCGGCTTGACAGCTTTCCGGTTCTTTCATTTCTTCATGAGTTCTCCAACTTTTCATGCTTCTTTCTTCATTCTCTTGATCCAATCTTTGCCTCCTAAACCCTAAATCACTTAACAAACATATCAAGGCATCCAATGGAATCAAGGAGAATTAGATTTAGCTATTTTAAGTCCTAAAAAGCATGTTTTCACTCTTAAGCACAATTAAGGGAGAAGTTATAAAACCATGGTATTTCATTGAATAAATGTGGGTAAAAGGTCATAAAATCCCTTAAATCAAGCACAAGATAAACCCTACAAATGGGGTTTATCACTTCTTCAAACCAGAACTTGCTTGCCTCTGAGCTGTACTGCATCCAGGGATGATAAAAAGTAGTTACAGTAGAATTCTCTGACCCAGGATGAGTTGATCTCAGTCAAGTTTTTCTCCAGGAAGAACCAGCCTCTCTGTTTAATTTGGTCTGAAGTGTATTGCCGGAGTTCTTCTGAAATTTTGAGTGTCCTTTCCAGGTACAGGTTCCTGGATGTGGCAAAAACTGGGTACTTCAGCTCACATTATTTTTGTTGCAAATTTAACCGGGTCAGCCGCAGGTACCAACTGATCAGCCTTTTCTTGCGGGGTAAAGTTCTTTTCCCACCAGGAATCATCATGTAAGATGCCAAGGATGGACATAGAGGATTCGTCTCTTTTCCTTTTGCTAGTGGTTGCTTTGCCTTTTCCTTTGCCTTGAGGGTTAGACATCCTGAAAAGCAGAAATTCCAGGGTATAATTGAAGAATAAAAGCAAGAAAAATAAGTAGGCAAATAGCAAAAGAAGCACAGAGTGGCAAAAGAGCAAGAGAAGCATGAATTGAGTCAAATAAAGTGCATTCAGGATTGTGTTCAGTTGAAAAAGTCTAAAAAGAAAAATGACAATCCAAAATACATGATAAGTGGAATTCATGTTAATAAGAAAAAACAGTGATCATGCCTTGAGTTAAAAGTGAAAGTAGGCAGGTAAAAAGAGAAGGTAGAAAGTTAGAAGGGTTAATAAGTGAAAAAGGAAGTTAGAAAGTGTAAGCAGTGAGTTAATAAAAAGAGGGTTAGAGTAAGTGGCATGATGATTGGTTTCCTAGTTAACAAGAAATCCACAAATTGAAAGAAGAAGCAACTCATATTCAAGCAAGGTTTTTAGTTAATTGATGATAACTCATATAGATTAGGGAAGTGGAAAAGGAGAATGAAATCATTAATAATGCAAAGTATTAACCAAGGAATCAAATGGAATAAGAATGCTAGCCCGTGCATTCATGAATTGGTTTAGGTGTAGCCAAGTAGTGGAAAATTCAAAATTGCCAAAACCAATACATGAATTGGAAAAGATGAAAATAATTTGTAGAAAATTGGGCAACATTCCGGTTAAAATTGAATGTTCCCAGAAAATATATAACAGGATAAATCAGTTCATATAAAATTGAAAATCCTGCAAAGAGATACAGCTAATCATGAACATAGAATAACAGTGTAATAGCAGCATGCGATATGAAGAATAGCATATGAACATAATTAATATCACAGCCAGATCAAAATGGTGGAACAGATAAAACAGGTAATCAAGAACGGCACAATTATCAGGCCTAAATCCACTAACCACATACTAGCTACCTAACTACCTAGAATCCACTACAAACATGCATCTCTAACTATCCTAAATCAAACAAATTCTGATAAATACGCAACTAACAAGGAATGATAAAGCAATCGGTGTACGGCGGAACCTGATATGTGTATGAATAAGGAGTAGGGCAGAGGGAAGGTGGTGGTGATGCGGCGGCGCTGGGAGGGAGAACGGCGGCGCGGCGGTGGAAGGGGCGGGCTAGGGTAATGGAAGGGAAGGAAGGGGAAGGGGGCGAGTGTTTGGGGCTGTTGTGGGTGGCGGCGCTAGAAGTGGTGTTCGGCAGCGGAGGTGGTGGCACGGTGGTTAGTGGTCGCGGGTAGGGGCAGTGGTGGAGGAGGTGGTTGAGAGGGAAGGGAGGGGAAGAAGAAGAGAAGGGAGAGAGAGAGGAGGTGTTGCGGTAGTGGCGCGGTGGTCTGGGGATGGGGGTTATTGGTGGCTGGGGGGAAGAGTTATAGAGGAGGAGGGAGAGGGGGGTGGCTGGGGTTTGGGACGCGATGGGTTAGGGTTCACGTGATTTGGGGTTAGTGATCGCAAATCCACGCGAACGTGTGGAGCACGCAACCGCGTGAGTAAGGGGAGGAAGGGGTATGACGCGGTCGCGTGATTGACGCAATCGCGTAAGTTGGGAAAAGATGAGTGATGTGGATGCGTGAGGCACGCAAACGCGTCATGGTGAATTGTGCTAGACGCACCGTTCCAGCATCGTTTTTGTGCAACTCTCTGTTTCCATTTACGAGGTCATAATATCCACGCGACGCGAACGCGTCGCTCATGCTTTCGCGTGGGACGGGTGTTGTGCAAGTGACGCGTTCACGTCAGGGACCCAAACGCGTGGGCCGTTTTATGCCAAACGCACACTAGCCGCACGATTCCAGCCCAACTCTCTGAGCGTTGAATGTCATGCAAAAATTCCAGGTTCAATCAAAATTCAAAAATAGAGTAAAATGGAGAGGGAACGATCATACCATGGTGGGTTGTCTCCCACCTAGCACTTTTAGTTAAAGTCCTTAAGTTGGATGTTTGATAAGCTTTCTGTTATGGTGGCGTGTGCTTGAATTCTTCCAGAAATCTCCACCAGTATTTGGAATGCCAGCATCCTCCGGGGTCCCAAACAAGGCACGTAAAGCCTTTGAGCAGTTTTGAATAGGTTTCCAGGTTCTCGAGGTGTTGAATGTCAGAATAGATTCCAGGATCCCAAACTTTGCTTTTACACCCGTTTCCGTCTTGATTTGCATTTTTCCAGCCGGGTGATAAGCAATCTAAATTCTCACTGCGGTGACCATACAGCTTCCGAGATCTATACAATTGAGCTTGACACCAATCCTTGCACCTCAAATTGAAGTGTGAAAACTTATTGAATCTTGCATACCAGCTTTGAGTGCGAATCAATTCCCTTTTTCTCTTAAAGCCGCAGAGAGCTCTAAGCTGGCCATCTGTCTCCAGTAAACCATATTCAAGTGGAAATGTAAAGACGAGAGTTAAGGATTTTAGCCACTTAAAGTTTGTATTGGGTGGTAATGGCCTTGGGATAGGTGTTTTCAGTGGTTCTGCAAGCTCTACTCCCTTGTGGTCTTCTGCGAATTTCTCCACCTTTTTGCAAGTTTCTTCCATTTCAACCATGTCTTGATCTGAGTCATCGATATCTTCCTCATCACTTGAGTCATAATTGGGAGGTTGAGAAAAGTCTACCTCTGCATCATCTTCATATTCACTTGGGGAAAAGTCTTCTATCTCACAGAATTCACTTGTGGATGCAAGTTCATTATCAAGAGAACTTGACTCCTGATAATCATCATCAAGGAAACATGCATCTTGGGTTATTCCGTCCAGTTCTTCATAAGATACCTGCTTCGGGGGTTGTACACTATCCTCCTTAGCATCGACTGTAACGTCCTTGACAGAATTCTCCACAGCTATCGATTCCCGCAGAGGTTCGGTATCTAGATTTGTGCTTAAGTGTGAAAACATGCTTTTTAGGCCTTAAAATAGCTAAATTTAACTCACTTTAATTCCATATGATGCCTTGACATGTTTGTTGAGTGATTTCAGGTTCATAAGGCAAGTATTGGTGGAAGAAGTCAGAAAAAAAGCATGCAAAGTGGGAGAACTCATGAAGAAATGAAGGAACCGTAAAGATGTCAAGCCTGACCTTCTGGCACTCAATCGACCATAACTTGAGCTACAGAGGTCCAAATGAGGCGGTTTTAGTTGCGTTGGAAAGCTAACATTCAGGGCTTCAAAATGATATAAAATTTGGCATAGTTACATCGCGTATAGGGACGCGCACGTGCCATGTACGCGTGCACGCAGATGGAGTAGTGTGATTCACTAAAGTGAAATCGTGGCCAGCGATTTGTAGCTCATTTTGTGCCCAATTCAACTCATTTCTGATGCTATTGAATCCAAAGATTGAAGGGGGAATGAACCAAGTAGTCATAATTTAGTTTTCATCATGTTGTAGGGTAGAGTTATGTTAATCACTCTCAAATTTCTCTTTTAATTCTTGTTTTAATTTCAATTCTCTTTATGTTTTAATGTTCTATTGTCTTTCATCTTGTAGTTTGTCTTGTTAATTTCTTATTTTGCTCTCTTTTATGTTGATGAACAATTGTTGGATCTTAATTTTCTTTAATGCAATTTTATGTTTCCATGTCTCTTTTATGTGGATCTTGCTTGCTATTATGGATTTCTTGCTTATGATAGTTATGGGTTTCATTAATTCTAGCATTTTGTGATGTTTACTTTTCTTGCACTCTATGTGTTTGATGAAATATTTACACTAGTTTTGAGTAGTTTTCTTTACTCTTGGCCTAGGCTTAGGAAATTGAGTGACCTTGAGTCATTGGGTCTCATTGAATTAGTGATTTGAGAACCCTTGGTGATTAATTTGATACTCATTGACACCAACCCACTACTAATCTAATTAGTAGATAGGTTGGGACTTATAGGTTTATGTGATCAAGCCTATTTGACGTACTTCAAGCCTAGGAGTAGATATTACGTACTTAAGGCTTTTGGAAGTAGACTTAATAGGTTAGCCTCTCATAATTATCAATATTTGGTTTGTAGACAAGGATGGTGATCTCAATTACTTATGTCTAGCCAAGAGTTCTTTCCTTTATTTTATTAGTTCTTATTATTTTACTTTCTTGTCATTTAATTTCTTGCAACAATATAAAAATCAAAACCCCCATTGTATCTTCATAGTCAATAATTGACCACTTCGTTGCAATTCCTTGTGAGACGATCCAGAGTCTAAATACTCCGGTTAATTCTTATTGGGGTTTGTACTTGTGACAAACCATATTTTAATTTATTGTGAGAGTTGCTTGTTGATTTAGAGCTATACTTACAACGAAATAATTCCTTTCTTTAAGAAGAAAATCTAGACCGACAACAATTTTCGCTATCAATGAGAGGAACTTGTATTCATTGTAGCTTACAGAGGATCCCGAAGTTGGTTCCTTGGTCTTTCTCTTCTTTGATGATGAGGCTCTTCGTGGTGCCATTGGGTGAGAAAAGAAGTGTGAAGGTTTAAAGAACTTGGAAGAAGGGGTAGAGAACAAGGAGCAAAGCAAGGGTTTGCTCCACAACACCAAACTTAGGACTTGATTGTCCCTAATCAAGTAGAAAGAAAAGAGAAAGAAAAGAGAAAGAAAAGAGAGAAGATGGTTCTTTCGTGTGTGAACTTTTGGGTGGGTTGAAGTGTAAAAGGTGGTGGGAAGTGTTTGGCTTTTATAGTGGTGAGAGGTGCTGGCTCGAAGGAAGGGTTGTGGTGGAATTTAAAAGCAATTTATCTTTTTCCACATGGGAAGTGGCGCCTAGCGTGGGAAGAAGCGCCAACCCTTCTTTTCTTTTGATTCTCTGCATGTGTTGAGTTCCAAAGTGCAAGTACACTTTGACTCATTCCTTGATGAGCTATCAATTATGTGGGCCCCATCCTCTCTCCTGAAAGTGAAAACTGAAACACCATAAGTGAAAAGAACCCCTTATATTCCTTTTCATAACATATAATTAAAATACATTTGATGAGTGTCCCAAACTTAATTTTCTTGCATCTAATAAATTGGGTTTATCATTGGGTATTTAATGTGTTCATAAGGGTGAATTAAATTTCATTTCTTTCACATTCTTTAACTCCTTCTGAACACATTAAAGTAACCTTGTATGCATAGCCAATTTAGTTGATGCATTCAGATTAAGAGCGTGATGGGCTTGCTATGTGGACATCATATAGTGGTAGCCACACCAAACTTAATCTCTGAGCTTACTCTCAAAATTAATTCATTCAAAGGTTTGTAAGCCTAGATTAAGTTGGTTAGTATCCACACCAAACTTAGCTTTTTAGCTAGTTCCCAGCCCAATAACTCATCATTAGTAAGTGTGTTCATCAAATTGCATTTTTAGAAAAAGAAAACAAAGAAAAGAAAACAAATTGAAGAATTACTAACTGTCAAACATTGGAACTGATATTTAAACTACCTAATCTACCACTTACAATCTACTCTTAGAAAGCAAGAGAAACAAAAGTATTAAACTGGAACTTAAACTATATAAATTGGCAATTCTAAAACTACTTCTAGAAAGCAGGAAATCAAAAGGATATGAATGTTGGGGTGCCTCCCAACCAGCGCTTCTTTAATGTCATTAGGATGACATTCCTCCATCTTTAGTTGAGGTTGTAGCTCACTCTCTGCTCCTCCAAAGAGTCTCCCAAGTAATGTTTGAGTCTATGGCCATTTACAGTGAAAGTTCTCTGAGTTTTGTCCTCCATGAGCTTTACATGACCATAGGGGGATACTTTAAGGATGGTGAAAGGTCCTGACCATCGAGACTTGAGTTTCCCTGGGAAGAATTTGAGTCTTGAGTTGTATAATAGCACCTTTTGACCTTCTACAAACTCTCTTCTTGCTATCTTTTGATCATGCCACCTCTTAGCTTTTTTCTTGTATATTTTGGCATTCTCATATGCTTGAGATCTGAGTTCTTCTAATTCTTGCAGTTGCAAGATCCTTTTCTCCCTAGCAGCATTGCTATCAAAGTTTAGTAGCTTGAGTGCCCAGAAGGCTTTGTGTTCAAGCTCAAGGGGTAGGTGACATGCCTTCCCATACACCAGCTGATATGGGGTCATCCCTATTAGTGTTTTGAAGGCTGTCCTATATGCCCAAAGAGCGTCGTCCAGCCTCTTTGACCAGTCCTTTCTTGAAGCTCCCACAGTTTTCTCTAGGATCCGCTTTATCTCTCTGTTGGATACCTCTATCTGCCCACTTGTTTGAGAGTGATAAGGTGTTGCAACCTTATGTTTCACTCCATATCTCAAGAGGAGGGCTTCCAATGGTCTGTTGCAGAAGTGGCTCCCTCCATCACTAATAAGAGCTCTGGGTACTCCAAATCAGCTAAATATGTTCCTCCTAAGGAAGTTCATGACTACCTTGTTATTATTTGTTGGTGCTGCAATAGCCTCCACCCACTTAGATACATAGTCCACTGCCACTAAAATGTACTTATTTAAGTATGAGGTGGGGAAAGGACCCATGAAGTCAATTCCCCATCCATCAAATAGCTCAAGTTCTAGTATGAATTGCTGTGGCATCTCATTCTTCTTGGGTAGATTGCCAGCTCTTTAGCATTCATTGCACCTTGACACTAATTCCTTAGCATCTTTGAATATCGTTGGCCAATAGAATCCATATTAGAGCACCTTTGCTGCTGTTCTTTCTCCACTAAAATGGCCTCCATATGCAGATCCATGGCATTGCCACAACACTTCTTGCCCTTCTTCTTGTGAGATACATCTCCTCAAGATTCCATCAACACCCTTTTGAACAAGTATGGCTCATCCCAGATGTAGTGTTTAGCATCATTGAGTAGTTTCCTCCTCATGTGCTTGTTGATGTTGGTGGGTAACTCCCCAATAGCCTTGAAGTTGGCTATGTCAGCAAATCAAGGGCTTTCTTGAATCATCATCAACTGCTCATCAGGGAAGCTTTCATTCACTTCAAATTGTTGCGCTTCATCTTCTTCATGTGGGATTCTTGAGAGGTGGTCAACCACCTTGTTCTCTGCCCTACTTCTATCTTTTATCTCTATGTTGAATTCTTGAAGTAGCAAGACCCATCTTATCAACCTAGGCTTGGATTCCTGCTTGGTCAGTAAATATTTAAGGGTTGCATGATCAGTAAAAATAGTAATTTTAGAGCCAATAAGATATGATCTAAATTTATCAAATACAAATACTATGGCTAAAAGTTCCTTCTCTGTAGTGGTGTAGTTCCTTTGATTCTCATTGAGGACTTTGCTAGCATAGTAAATAACATGTACTAGCTTGTCTTTCCTTTGTCCTAGAACAGCACCAATAGCGAAATCAGATGTGTCACACATCAATTCAAAGGGTAGGTCCCAGCTAGGTGGTGCTATTATAGGTGCAGAGGAAAGTCTTTTTTAAGTTCATCAAAGGCTAACATACACTCTCTATCAAAAATAAAGGGAGTATTTGAGACAAGTAGGTTGCTAAGGGGTTTTGCAATCTTTGAAAATTTTTAATAAACCTCCTATAAAATCTAGCATGTCCCAAAAAACTTCTAATTGCCTTGACATTGCAAGGTGGAGGCAACTTCTCAATCATTTCCACCTTTGTCTTGTCCACTTCTATACCCTTTTTAGAGATCTTATGGCCAAGAACCACCCCTTCAATTACCATAAAGTGGCACTTTTTCTAGTTTAAAATCAGGTTTGTTTCTTGGCATCTCTTTAGTACCATGGCAAGATGATGTAGGCAATCAGAATATGAATCCCCAAACATAGAGAAGTCATCCATAAACACCTCTATGAACTTCTCAATCATGTCTGAAAAGATGGAGAGCATGCACCTTTGGAATGTTGCAGGTGCATTGCACAATCCAAAAGGGCATTTTCCTATAAGCAAAAACTCCATAGGGACAAGTAAAAAAAGTTTTCTCCTGGTCCTTGGGGTCTACAACTATTTGGTTGTAGCCAAAGTAACTGTCCAGAAAGCAGTAATATTCATGTCCTGCAAGTCTTTCTAGCAGTTGGTCCATGAAAGGTAGGGGGAAGTGATCCTTCTTGGTGGCTTCATTGAGCTTCTTATAATCAATGCACATGCGCCAACCAGTCACTGTTCTTGTTGGTATCAATTCATTCTTCTCATTTGGCACAAAAGTGATCCCTCTTTTCTTGGGGAATACTTGTATAGGGCTTACCCAAGGGCTGTCTGAGATAGGGTAAATCACCCCTGCTTGCCATAGTTTCAACACCTCCTTTTGGACCACCTCATTCATTGTTGGGTTCAGCCTTCTCTATTATTGTCTTGAGGGCTTTGCACCCTCCTCAAGCAGGATCTTGTGCATGCACATTGAAGGACTGATTCCCTTTAGATCTGCAAGTGTCTAACTTATAGCATCTTTATGTTGTTTCAGCACTTGGATTAACTCCTCTTCTTATTCCTCATTCAGGTTTGAGTTAATAATTACTAGGTATGTATTGTTATCATCCAAGTAAGTATATTGTAAACTTGGGGGTAGAATCTTCAGTTCCAACTTTAGTGCCTCCAATTCCATCTTGCTTGCCTTGTTTAGCATGAATTGTTCCTTCACGGTCTCTAATGGTGGCTCACCACATGAGACTTGTTGATCTTGCTCTTGGGTTTCTTCACATGGTTCTTCCTTTAGGACTCCTTGAACCAAATTTTTGATTGTATACACCATCATACATTCACCAATGGCTTCCTTGGGATAGCTCATGGCCTTGAAGACATTGAAAACCATCTTCTCTTCATGTAATCTCAAGACTAGCTCTCCTTTTTGAACATCAATTATGGCTCCAACAGTAGATAGGAATGGCCTTCCTAGGATGATGGATGTGCTGGCTTCTTCCTCCATGTCAAGCACAACAAAATCAGTTAGGAAGATGAACTCTTCCACTTTCACCAATAGATCTTCCACCATACCATAGGGGAATTTAAATGTTTTATCAGCCAATAGAAGTGCCATTCTTGTTGGCTTGGCTTCCTCTATTCTTAATCTTTTCATCATGGCCAAAGACATGAGGTTTACGCTTGCTCCAAGGTCACATAATGCCTTTTTAATGTTCATCTCACTAATGATACAGGGGATTTGAAATCTTCCAGGGTCTTTCAACTTCTGGGGGAGCTTCTTTTGTATGATAGCACTACACTCTTCAGTAAGTACCGTAGTTTCTTTCTCACCCCAGTTTCTTTTCCTTGTCATAAGTTCCTTTAAGAACTTAGTATAGAGCGGCATTTACTCTAATTCCTCAGCAAAGGGTATGTTAATTTGGAGCTTCTTGAAGATTTCTAGGAATCTAGAGAATTGGCTGTCTTTCCCATCCTTCCTTAGCCTTTGTGGATAGGGTGTTTGTGGCACATAAGGGTTCAGAACTTGCTTTAGTGAGGATGGTGCAAAGGTATTTTCTTCCTTCTTGGGTTCAGGTTCCTTTGCAGCTTCTTCTTCTTGGTGGCTTTGACTTGGGGTTGTTTCTTCTACAACCTTTCCACTTCTTAGTGTTATGGCCTTGCACTCTCCCCTTGGGTTAGCCATGGTGTCACTAGGAAAGGTATGTGTGGACGTAGGTATTTGCTTAGATAGGCTCCCCAATTGTGCCTCCAAATTTGAAATCTCTGCCCCTTGATTCTTTATGTTGGATCTCAACTCTTCCTGGTTAGCATCTATCTTTCTTCAACCTACAGCTGTCTGTCCAGGATAGTGGAGATATTTTCGATCATTTGTGTTGACAATTGTGCTATGGCTGCCTCCAATTTTGAGAAACTGCTGTTGGTTTCACATGGTTGTATGGTGGGGGTCGATGTATCTTGGTGGTGGTTGTTGTGTGTTTGCTGTGTAGAGTGATATGATGTGTTTTGTGAGTTGTGTTAAGGTCGGTTGTTGCTTGATTGGTGGTTGGGGTTGTGGTTGTTGTGATGATTGAAGTGGTATGGTTTGTGATCTTGTTGGTTTTCCCACCCAAAATTTGGGTGGTTCTTCCAACCTAGGTTGTATGTTTTAGAGTTTAGATCATATGGTGGTCTAGAGGGATTGTTCACATAGTTTTTCTGCTCCCATTTACATTCAGCTTCTGGTGTATCTTTTTCTTGAGGTGGTACTTGAGCTTGGACAGCTGAGACTTGGCTTGCCTCCACCTTCTTGGTTAAGGCTACTAATTGTGCTGTAATTGCCTTTTTTTATGCTAACAAGGCATCCATAGAGTTGAGTTCCAGCACTCCTCTCTTTTGAGCTCATTCTGAAGCATAGAAGTACTCATTTTTGGCTACTGTCTCAATAACATCTATGGCCTCTTCAATAGTTTTCTTCTTCTTGAGTGAACCCCCTGAATAGTAGTCCACAGCTTTCTTTGCTTCATATGATAGCCCTTCATAGAAGATGTGTAGTTAAACACATTCGTTGAACATATCCGGAGGGCACTTCCTTGTCAAGTCCTTGAACCTCTCCCAGGCCTCATAAAGTGTTTCACCATCTTGCTGCCTGAAGGTTTGCACCTCAGTTCTCAACCTATTGACTCTCTGTGGAGGGTAAAATCTTGCTAGAAATTTATTCACAACTTCCTCCCAAGTGGTCAAGCTCTCCTTGGGGAATGCCTCCAACCACTTTGTTGCCTTATCTCTGAGTGAGAAAGGGAATAAGAGTAGCTTGTAGGTATCAAGATGTACACCATTGGATTTTACAATGTCGCATATCCTCAAGAATGTAGTGAGATGTTAGTTTGGGTCCTCTTGGGTACCCCCTCCATATGAACAATTATTCTGAACAAGTGTGATGAGTTGAGGTTTCAACTCAAAGTTGTTAGCATGGATTGTTGGCTTCAGAATGCTGCTGCCACAGTTTCTTGGATTTGGGTTGATGTAGGAGCCTAAGACTCTCTTCTCATGCCCAACATGATTGCTAGCTTCCTCTCCAACATGGTTATGCACCTCTTCCTCCATAGTAGCTCTAACTTCTTCCTCCACTACTTCCTTTCCAACTATGCCTTTGCCTATTGCTTCCCTCCTTAATCTAAGGAAGGTCCTCTCAGATTCACTATCGAAGGAGGATAGTCTCTCCCCTTCTACCTGTCATACATTCAACAAATAGCCAACAGAGGACAAGTGAAGTGAAAACTCTTGTTGAGGTTAGTGGTTACCTTGGTTGATGAAATTGATCAAACAGTTAATAGAGCAGTAAAAAGACTAAAAAAATATGAACAATAAATAACTAAAATGACTAAAGCAAAACAAAACAAAATAAGAAAGAAGAGAAAAGAAACTTGAAGGGAAATAACAAGGTAATTAAAATGCTTAATCTAGCTCTCCAATCAATTTAGTAATTGTCAAATTCAAACCAATCCCCGGCAACGGCGCCATAAAACTTGATGACCGGATTTCACACCCCACAAAATTTTTATTATGAATTCGTTCTTTTGTCAAGAGAACCAAAATTATCATCAAGTAATAACCCACAGTGGAGTGGGATCGTATCCATAGAGATTGGTAGATTTGAGCAATTTTAATCAATTGGTGAATTAGTCAAGATGAGAAATATAGAGTATGATTACAGAATTGTAAATGAACAAGAAAGTAAATGACTCAAAGGTAAAAGGAAGAAGTAAAATGCATAAAAGGAAATGGCAAGAAGGTAAAGTGCAGAATCATAAATGACTTAATTGTAAATGGGAGTAGGGATTGATAGAATTGTAAAGAAAGTGATGCGTGAGCATCTTGTCTATCTTTTCCTAGTGAATTTGCATCTAATTTATTGAGTTTAATTAAGAATTAATTATATTTTAGCCACTATAGATGCTATTTTGAATTTTGTGCAATTTTATTTATTTTAGGTTGCATTCTGATGGATTTGATAAAGTTTCTGCAGAGAAAGAGAAGAAACCAAAGAGATGACCAGCGAATACCAACGCGGACGCATGGCTCAAGCGACCGCGCGGAATGGAGGAAATCGTAATGACGCGATTGCGTGCCTGACGCGAACGCGTGGACTGGAATATGCAGAAATGACGCAAACGCGTAGACGACGCGGACGTGTCGCATAAGCGATCTGTAGAATTAACAGAAAATGCTGGGGGCAATTTCTAGGTTGTTTTAACTCAATTTTCAGCACAGAAAACACAGATTAGAAGCTGTAGAATGGACAAATCAAGTGGTCCCCACCCATCAACTGAAGACTTGTTAATTAATTCGAATTTAAATTCTAATCTTATTTTTAGGAAAAGATATTATTTTTAATTTTAGATAATTAGATTTTAAATTTATTAGCATTAGTTATAAAAAGGGATCTGATGCCATCAGATAGAAAAGAGTACATTTTTACCAGAATCCTTATTTTTCTTCTCTGAACCATGAGCAACTAATCCTCCATTGTAAAGGTTAGGAGCTTTGTCTATTTGTATGGATTTATTCGTTTGATCTTTCTAATTTAATTCATGTTTTGATTTATATTTCAATAATTGTTTTTGCTCTTTATTTTATGAATATGGGTGGAACGGAAGTATGACTCATGTTCTAATTGAGTTCTTGTAAAACTTGGAAAAGCTCTTTACTTGAACAATAGCTTGAAAATATATTATACTGAATTTCTAATTGTTTGTATTTAACAGGATACGTGACATATAATCCCCTTATTTTTGGATAATTAGGATTCTTTTGCCATATAAACTAGAAATTGATTATCACCTTCTAATTGGAATTAATTGACCAAGGAATTGGCAGTTAATGAATTTTAGAGGAGACTAGGAAGGTCTAAGGAATTAGGGTCTAGTCATACATAGTTTGCCATGAATTAAATCTTGCATGATTAAAATAGTTAGTGTTCATACCCTGGGTCGAGCTGTCCGACCCGGGATGTTCTATAAACAAAGCGACCGACCTCTTTAGGTCAGGATGACCCGACCTCTTTTCAAAGAGCTCGGCCAAGTCACAGGAAAGCCCAATAAAGGGCCCAAATAGAGGAACACGACCCCAATCCAAAGGCAGCCCAAGCCTATAGAGATAAGGGCGGTTCCCATGAAAGATAAAGATAAAGATAAGATAAGATAACCAACTTATCTTATCTGTAAAGGTCACTCTACACCATTATAAATACACTGGAGCATCCAGGTATAACTCATACTCCAATTCTACTCAATACCTGCTTAATACCCTTGCTAACTTAAGCATCAGAGTCCCTTGCAGGTACCCCCACCCTCCGGGGACGAAGGAATCAGTACCGCCACCAGGCCTAACAAGTCGGACACAACAATTCCGACCAGTACAGAAGATCTCATCCGAGATCGACCTATAATTTCAGGTACCCTCGGAACATTGGCGCCGTTGCCGGGGAACCTGGAAGTCATCCCATCACCATGGCGGACGACCATGACAATGACCACACCTCAGATCTAGAGGAAAGAATGCCGCATAAAAACGCAGACAGCACACCAAAAGATACTTCTCAAATTGACAACAAGAAGAACTCCCCAAACGAGGGAGCCATGGATGCATTTCAAGACCGGTTAAAACAACTTGAAGAAGATGCCCTACGTCAACGAGAGGCCGAGAAGGACCTACAAAGGGAAATAAGGCGACGCCCGGAATTAGAGAACAAACTCTTAAAACTTGAAGCTGATGTCAAGACTAAAGCCAGCCGATCCACTCCTGAAGATAGCGCCCGCAAGGAGCAAGACCCATTCACCATGGAGATCATGAAGACGAAAATCTCAAAGGACTTTAAACTCTCAGACATGACCTTATACGACGGCACTACAGATCCCAACCATCATCTCAGCAACTTCAGAAGCAGAATGTATCTCACCGACACCTCAGATGCAGTTCGTTGAAAAGCCTTTCCAACTACTTTAACAAAAATAGCAATTAGATGGTTCGACAACCTCCCTCCTAGGTCTATCTCAAGTTTCGACAACATGGCTAAGAAATTCCTGGCCAGATTCTCTATCCAAAAGGACAAAGCTAAGCATGCTCCGAGCTTACTGGGAATCAGACAAGGAGAACGGGAAATCCTGCACAAGTACATGAAAAGATTCAACAAAACATGTATGGATATACAGAACCTGCCAACAGAAGCCGCTATTATGGGCCTCATTAATGGCTTACGAGAAGGGCCTTTTAGTCAATCTATATCAAAGAAGTACCCCACATCTCTGAACGAGGTGAAGGAACGAGCGGAAAAGTACATCAATATGGAGGAAAACTCCAGATTAGGAGAGACCTCGAAGGCCGGATTCACCCCCCGGGATAAAGACAAAGATTCCAGAAAGAAGGAAGATCGACATGGAGAGAAAATAAAAAAATACCACAATTACACCCCTCTTCGGGTATCTCTTGTGGATGTATACATAGAGGTTTGCAACACGGAAAAAATACCACCAGCTCGGCCACTCAAAGGCAAAAAAGGAGGAGGAAACCGGGCTGAACATTGTGAATACCATCAGATCCGCGGGCACTCCACCAATGAGTGTTTCGACTTAAAAAATGTCATAGAAAAGCTCGTATGAGAAGAAAAGCTAGATCGATATCTGGCCACCCATGATGATGAACAAAGAAAAAAAAGAAGAGCAGAAGATGTCGGACCAACCGTGCGATCATCTCGGACGCCAGAAAGACATGTCCACATGATACACGGTGGATTTGCCGGGGGAGAAATCTCCAAATCATCTAGCAAAAGACATCTCAAAGACGTATATCACGTCGTAGGAAAGGAGGAAGCACCCGACATCCCGGCGATCACTTTTACCAAGGAAGACACATCCGGCGTCGCATCAGGGCATGACGATCCCATGGTCATCACTATTTTACTGTGGTATACGAGATTGTGATCTCTATCAATGGCATTCAACTTGGTATGCACATTTATAACTCAACACTTTCTTCACAACTTCGTACAACTAACCAGCAAATGCACTAGGTCGTCCAAGTAATAAACCTTACGTGAGTAAGGGTCGATCCCACGGAGATTGTTGGTATAAAGCAAGCTATGGTCATCTTGTAAATCTCAGTCAGGTGGATAATAAATGGTTATGGAGTTTTCGAATAATAATAATAAATAAACAGAAAATAAAGATAGAAATACTTATGTAAATCATTGGTGGAAATTTCAGATAGGCGTATGAAAATGCTGTGCTCCTTTTGCATCTCTGCTTTCCTACTGCCTTCATCCAATCCTTCTTACTCCTTTCTATGGCAAGCTGTATGTAGGGCATCACTGTTGTCAATGGCTACATCCCATCCTCTCAGTGAAAAAGGTCCAAATGCTTTGTCACGGAACGGCTAATCATCTGTCGGTTCTCGATCATGTCGGAATAGAATCCCTTAATTATTTTGCGTTTGTCATCATGCCCAACAATCACGAGTTTGAAGCTCATCACAGTCATTCAATCCTGGAATCCTACTCGGAATACCACAGACAAGGTTTAGACTTTCCAGATTCTCATGAATGCCGCCATCAATTCTAGCTTATACCACGAAGAATCTGATCTAACGGAATGTAAGGCTCGGTTGTTAGGCGAGGGCAACCATGCGTCGTGCATCGGGAATCCAAGAGATACACACTCTAGCTTTCCCTTGTAGAACGGAAGTGGTTGTCAGGCACGCGTTCATAGGGACGGATGATGATGAGTGTCACGGATCATCACATCCATCAGGTTGAAGTACGAGTAGTATCTTAGAATAGAAATAAGATTGAATTTGAATAAAAGATAGTAGTAATTGCATTAAAACTTCGAGGTACAACAGAGCTCCACACCCTTAATCTATGGTGTGTAGAAACTCCACCGTTGAAAATACATAAGTGATGAAGGTTCAAGCATGGCCGAATGGCCAGCCCCCATGAACATGGTCAATAGTCTCCTAAGATGAATAATTAATTAAAATTGAGACCAAAGATGTAACGTGGTCAAAAAGACGACTAATACAATAGTAAAATGTCCTATTTATACTAGACTAGCTACTAGGGTTTACAGAAGTAAGTAATTGATGCATAAATTCACTTCTGGGGCCCACTTGGTGTGTGCTTGGGCTGAACTTGAGCTTTACACATGCAGAGGCTTCTTTTGGAGTTGAATGCCAAGTTGTAACGTGTTTCTGGCGTTCAACTCTGGTTCGTGATGTGTTTCTGGCGTTTGACTCCAGAATGCAACATGGAACTGGCGTTGAGCGCCAGTTTATGTCATCTAATCTCGAATAAAGTATGGACTATTCTATATTTCTGGATAGCTCTGGATGTCTACTTTCCAACGCCATTGAGAGCGTGCCATTTGGAGTTCTGTAGCTCCAGAAAATCCATTTCAAGTGCAGGGAGGTCAGAATCCAACAGCATCAGCAGTCCTTTGTCAGCCTTTTATCAGAGTTTTGCTCAGGTCCCTCAATTTCAGCCAGAAAATACCTGAAATCACAGAAAAACACACAAACTCATAGTAAAGTCCAGAAATGTGAATTTAGCATAAAAACTAATGAAAACATCCCTAAAAGTAACTATATCCTATTAAAAACTACCTAAAAACAATGCCAAAAAGCGTATAAATTATCCGCTCATCATACTGGAAAACACAAATCTTCACCGCACATTGATAGACCAGGGGAGCTCTGCCGATATCTTATTCAAAACTGCTTTCGACAAACTCAGCTTGGAAGAAAAAGAACTCAGAGTATATCCGGACAGCCTGTTCGGGATAGGAGATACCCCAGTTCAACCGATGGGATACATCTCGCGCCACACAACTTTTGGAAAAGGAAGTCAGTCAAGAACACTCAAAATAGATTACATCATAGTCGACGTAAGTTCAACCTACAATGCCCTAATAGGTCGAACAACGTTAAATCAACTCGGCACAATAGTCTCGAGTCCGCATCTATGCATGAAGTTCCCAACTACAGGAGGAATAGCCACGATAAAAGCAGATCAGAAGATGGCGTGCCGCTGTTATAATGAAAGTCTAAACCTCAGAGGCAAAGGAGAAGAATTCCACACAATTGAGCTCGGTGGAGTTCAGAGGCGGGAAGAGCTCCGCCCACAACCTGAAGGAGAAATAGAGAAAATCCAGATCGGAAATACCCCGAACCAAACAACCAATATCGGCACACTCCTAAAAGGAGACATAAAAGAATCACTCATACAGTTTCTACGAGACAATGCCGACCTCTTTGCGTGGAAGGCCGCAAACATGCCAGGCATAGATTCCAAGCTAATGTGCCACAAGCTAGTAGTCTGCCCAAGATCTCGGCCGGTACAACAAAGGCGTAGAAAGCTAGGACCAGAATGCTCTCAAGCTGTGAAAGAACAGGTACGAGCTCTACTAGAGGCAGGTTTCATAAGAGAAGTCAAATACCCGCTATGGCTTGCTAATGTCGTATTGGTAAAAAAGTCAAACGGGAAGTGGAGAATGTGCACTAACTATACCGATCTCAACAAAGCCTTCCCAAAAGATCCTTATCCGCTCCTAAACATCGACGCACTGGTAGATGCCTCCTCCGGATATAAATACCTCCCCTTCATGGATGCATACTCGGGATATAACCAAATCCCAAAGTACCCACCCGACCAAGAAAAAACCTCATTCTTAACCCCAAAGGCAAATTACTGCTACATTGTCATGCCCTTCAGTCTTAAAAACACGGGAGCCACTTACCAAAGATTAATAAACAAGGTTTTTTCGGATCACATTGGAAAGGTCATGGAAGTCTACGTGGACGACATGCTAGTAAAGACGCAAAACGAAGAGATGTTATTATCCGACCTGACATAAGTAATCAACACTATAAGACGACACGGCATGCGACTCAATCCCGCAAAATGCACCTTCACAGTAGAAAATGGTAAATTCTTGGGTTTTATGATCACACAGAGAGAAATCAAGGCAAACCCGGATAAGTGCAGGGCCATACTCGACGTGAAAAGTCTGACTTGTGTCAAAGAGGTACAACAACTTAACGGGAGGTTGATAGCCTTGTCCAGATTCTTGGTCGGATCAGCAATAAGATCTCTCCCCTTCTACGCCACTCTAAGGAAGGGAAAGGAGTTTGAATGGACAGCGGAATGCGAGCAAGCCTTTCAAGACTTCAAAAGATTCCTGGGACGGCCACCTATACTAACTCAGTCACGGGAAGGAGAACCACTCATATTGTACCTCACGGTAGGAAATCGGGCAATGGCCTCAGCACTGGTCCGAGAAGACAACAGCGGCCAATAGCCCATATACTTTATCAGCAAAGCACTACAAGGATCCGAGCTGAACTACCAGAAAATAGAAAAGTTTGCTTATGCTCTCATACTAACATCACGACGACTTCGCCAATACTTCCAGGCTCACACCATTAGAGTTCGGACCAACCAGCCCATAAAAGGGATCTTACAGAAAACAGACTTGGCAGGCAGAATCTTGTAATGGGCAGTCGAGTTGTCCGAATTTGATCTTCAATATGAAGCTCAGACGGCCATTAAATCTCAATATCTGGCCGACTTCATTGCGAAATTCACGGACACACCGGAAATTCCCACAGAATGGAACCTCTATGTGGATGGTTCCTCAAATAAAACGGGAAGTGGCATAGGTGTAATAATTGAAAGCGACCAGGGAACCCAAATCGAACTCTCCCTCAAATTCGGGTTCCCTGCCTCAAACAATCAGGCGGAATATAAGGCACTACTAGCTGGTTTGAAGCTGGCTAGGGAGGTTGGAGCTCAAAAACTTATCATCTTCAGTGACTCATAGGTAGTTACTTCACAAATAACAGGAAGCTACCAAGCCAAAGACCCCACTATGAAAAAGTACTTGGACAAAACCAAGGAACAACTCGGACAATTTGGAGAATATGAGATTCGTCACATACCTCGAGAACAGAATGCACGGGCCGATGCACTCTCAAAACTAGCCAGCACCAAACCAGGGGGCAACAATAGAAGCCTCATCCAAGAAATTCTACAGAATCCATCAATCTCAGAAGAAGAAAAAGTCTTAGCCATAACAGGTTGCGACCAGGGATGGATGACTCCCATAATTAACTACCTCAGAACAGAAGCTCTCCCCACAGATGAGAAAGAGGAAAAGAGGTTAAAACGGAAAGCACAATACTATACCATCATAAATAATACTCTATACAAAAGAGGGATTTCAATACCACTGTTAAAATGTGTGCCGACTTCCAACACAAAAGACGTCCTAGAAGAACTACACAATGGCATTTGTGGCAATCACCTCAGAGCACAGGCACTCGCCAAAAAGGTACTTCGGGCATGATTTTATTGGCCAACTCTACAAAAAGAAGCTGTAGAATTTGTAAATACATGTTCATCATGTCAGAAACATGCCAACTTCCACATCCCCCCACCAGAGGAACTCATCAGCATGACCTCACCTTGGCTGTTTGCAAAATGGGGACTCGATCTTCTCGGACCTTTTCCTCAAGGATCGGGACAAGTCAAATTCCTTATAGTGGGAATAGACTACTTCACAAAGTGGATTGAGGCAGAACCCCTAGCTAATGCCACTGCTCAAAGAAGTCAAAAATTCCTATATAGAAACATCGTTACAAGGTTTGGGGTTCCATACTACATCACCACAGACAATGGTACTCAGTTCACAGACGTAGGCTTCAGAAAGCTAGCAGCCGATTTGAATATAAGACAACAATTCACCTCTGTTGAACATTCCCAAGCCAATGGACAAGCTGAAACTGCCAACAAAGTCAAACTGGCTGGGCTGAAGCGGAGGTTACAGGATGCAAAGGGAGCTTGGGCCGAGGAGCTCCCTCAAGTTTTATGGGCATATCGAACAACGCCACATTCCACCACAAAGGAATCACCCTTCCAATTAGCATATGGAATGGAGGCAATGATCCCAGTAGAGATTGAAGAAAGGTCGCCTAGAGTGATCCACTATAGCGAAGAAGCCAACTCCCAACTTCAAAGGGAAGAGCTCGACCTACTTCCGGAAGTCCGAAAATGAGCTCAAATAAGAGAAGAGGCATTAAAATGATGAATGGCTTCCAGATACAATCAAAAAGTAATACAGCGAGCCTTTGCTAAGGATGACCTCATTCTAATCTGAAACGATATTGGAACAACTCGACCTGGAGAAGAAACGCTGACAGCAAACTGGAAAGGACCCTACCGAGTCATAGAAGTGCTGGGAAAAGCCTACTACAGGCTTTCCAAACTCGATGGGAGAGAACTTCCTAGGTCATGGCACGCCTGCAACCTAAGAAGGTACTATAGTTAGGGATGATAAAGGACCTTGGGACAAGGAGCACTCTTTTTCCTAAAAAGGTTTTTTAATGAGGTGCCAAGACCAAGACCTACAAATTACTGATGAGCGGATAATTTGTATGCTTTTTGGCATTGTTTTTAATATGTTTTTAGTGTAATCTAGTTAGTTTTTAGTATATTTTTTATTAGTTTTTAGCTAAAATTCACTTTTCTGGACTTTACTATGAGTTTGTGTGTTTTTCTGTGATTTCAGGTATTTTCTGGCTGAAATTGAGGGTCCTGAGCAAAAATCTGATTCCGAGACCAAAAAGGACTGCAGATGCTGTTGGATTCTGACCTCCCTGCACTCGAAATGGATTTTCTGGAGCTACAGAAGCCCAATTGGCGCGCTCTCAACGGCGTTGGAAAGTAGACATCCTGGGCTTTCCAGCAATATATGATAGTCCATACTTTGCCCAAGATTTGATGGCCCAAACCGGCGTAGCAATTCGGCCTCAGAAATTCCAGCGTTTAACGCTGGAACTGGCATGAAACTTGGAGTTAAACGCCCAAACTGGCATGAAAGCTGGCGTTTAACTCCAGAAAAGGTCTCTACACGAAAATGCTTCATTGCTCAACCCAAGCACACACCAAGTGGGCCCGGAAGTGGATTTTTAAGTCATTTACTCATCTCTGTATACCCTAGGCTACTAGTTTACTATTAATAGGATCATTTGACATTGTATCTGTACCTCATGACACTTTACACCTTTCTTCGTGTACTTTCCACGGCATGAGTCTCTAAACCCCATGGTTGGGGGTGAGGAGCTCTGCTGTGTCTTGATGGATTAATGCAATTACTACTGTTTCTCATTCAATCATGCTTGCTTCCATTCTAAGATAACACTTGTTCTCAACCCGGATGAATGTGATGATCCGTGACAATCATCATCATTCTCAACTAGGAACGTGTGCCTGACAACCACCTCCGTTCTACCTTAGATTAAGTAGTTATCTCTTGGATTCTTTAATTGGAATCTTCGTGGTATAAGCTAGAACTGATGGCGGCATTCAAGAGAATCCGGAAGGTCTAAACCTTGTCTGTGGTATTCTGAGTAGGATTCAATGATTGAGTGACTGTGACGAGCTTCAAACTCCTAGCAGGCGGGGCGTTAGTGACAGACGCAAAAGAATCACTGGATTCTATTCCGGCCTGATCGAGAACCGACAGATGAATTCCGCGTGCTGTGACAGAGCATATGCAATCATTTTCACTGAGAGGATGGGAGGTAGCCATTGACAACGGTGAAACCCTACATACAGCTTGCCATGGAAGGAGACTTGCATGTTTGAAGAAGAAGACAGTAGGAAAGCAGAGATTCAGAAGATGGAGCATCTCCAAACCTCAACCTATTCTCCATTACTGCAAAACAAGTAACCATTTCATGTTCTTTTGCTTTTCACAATCAATCCTGATAATTTCTGACATCCTGACTAAGATTTACAAGATAACCATAGCTTGCTTCAAGCCGACAATCTCCGTGGGATCGACCCTTGCTCACGCAAGGTATTACTTGGACGACCCAGTGCACTTGCTGGTTAGTTGTGCGGGGTTGCAAAAGTGTGATTGCAATTTCGTGCACCAATTACCCGACTTAGGAAATTAACCCCGCATGTATATTTTTGCATTCTCTTTTAATAAGATCTGTTCAGATTTTCTACAAACGCTCAAGCCGCATTATTCCGAAACATTCATCGCCCGATTATAAAGCTACAGATCGACAAAAAGTGAAAACCAAATTCACTGCGCGATCACGATAAAGACCAAAAATGAAAACCAAATTCATTAAAAGGTCGACCAAACGAGGGTTAAAACCCAAACTCTATGAAATCGGCAAAAATGAAAGCAGAATAATGCAAGAAGTTATAGAAAGTGATCCAAAGAAAGGACCTGACGAGGTCCTAATAAAATGGATTGCTATAAAATAACTTGAAGACTGGCCGGCATAAAGAAGTTGGACCAGCCACAACGACCCAAGTTATAAGTAAAGCCTTGGAAAGAGGTCTGGCCAACCCTATAAAAGAGGATTACTATAACTTAGAAGAGCCCGACATGATGAAGTCGGACTCCTACGAAAAAGTTACAAAGGTAATCCCTGAAAGAGACCTGAACAAGGTCCAAGAAAGAGGATTACCAAGTAATTCAACAGGGCCCGACATGATGAAGTCGGCCCAAGATATAAAGTTACAGAAGGTAATCCCTGAAAGAGACCTGAACAAGGTCCAAGAAAGAGGATTACCAAGTAACTCGACAGGGCCCGACATGATGAAGTCGGCCCAAGATATAAAGCTACTAAAGGTAATCCCTGAAAGAGACCTGAACAAGGTCCAAGAAATAGGATTACCAAGTAACTCGACAGGGCCCGACATGACGAAGTCGGCCTAAGATACAAAGCTACAAAAGGTAATCCCTGAAAGAGACCTGAACAAGGTCCAAGAAAGAGGATTACCAAGTAACTCGACAAGGCCCGACATGACGAAGTCGGCCTAAGATACAAAGCTACAAAAGGTAATCCCTGAAAGAGACCTGAACAATGTCCAAGAGAGAGGATTACCAAGTAACTCGACAGGATCTGACATAATAAAGCTACCCCTGGAAGAGACCTAAGTAAAGTCCAAAAAGGAGGGCTACATACAAACAACTCGGGCAAAAACCAAGTTTAAGAAATTGGCAAACTCAGTATTATAATTCCTAACGGAAACACTGTTGAAAGTAGCGTCAGGCAAAAGAATCAAGCCGATCATCCCAATACTCTCAAAGACTACGAAGACACCAAGAAAAGCGCAAACAGATATGATATAAAAACAGAAAGTCATAATAATAGCCAGCGTCAGAGGCCGACAAATGCAGCCCACAAAGCCGGAAAACTATTTTGTTTACCAAAATAAAGTTGCTAAAACCAGCAACTAAAAAGGTGTCAAAAGTCAACAAAATAAGAGTTCAAACGCCTACAAACTGAGCTATCTACACAAAGTAGTTACAGAAGTCAATGAAGCACCCGAAGGCTTCTCGGCAGCATCAGAACGTGGTGAAGCAGGGCGAGTCTGAAGAAGCACTGCGTCCATTGTCCTGTCATCCCGATTCAATATCTGGCAAATAGGATCGGCTACGAAACAAGCAGGAGTTGAAGAAGCCGACACGACATAAGCTTTGGCGATAGGCTCAGAGGGAGGCTCAACATCATCATCATCAGGGTCCTCGGGAATGATCTTGCCATCCTTCACAACATTATCCCAACTAAATAAAGCAAGGTCAGCTTCCGGGGCGATAACCCGAACCTGCTCCTTCAGGTTCTCATAAGCAGCAGTTACGCTGCCCACAAGGTGACCCTGGAGCTCAAAATAATCAACCCGGGCCGACTCTAGCTCCTTCCGAAGACACATCACTTCTCGGTAGGACGTGACATAGCTTTTTTGTGCTTCAATGCCACATCCTCAGCCAACCGCACAGAGGCCGCCAAGGCAAGAGAGCTGGCCTTCTCCCCTTCCAGCTCCTTCTTTAGTTTAGTCACCTCTGCTTCAAACTCCTCCTTTAGACCCTTCATCAGATCAAACTCTTGCTCAGCTCCCTCCATAAAGGCTTTGGTAGCATGCAGAGGCAGATTTTGGGCAGTTCGATATAAAGCAGCTCCCATATGAGCCATCTTAACACTATTCCGAGTTATAAAATCTAAGTGATGAAGGAGAGATACATCATCCATTGAGAGGGCACCATAAGGTGTGATCTGCTGGTCCACAAAACCAATAGGGTTAAAATCTGGGGCATCCAGATTGAAAGGTTCAACAGTTCGAGGTCTTTTAGGAGGAGAGACGGCCGAAGAAGAAACCACAGAAGCAGTAGAAGATTGTGGGGATCCACTAAATGGACCTGAGGTGTAGGGATCATTCTCCTTGGGCCAGGAGAGCTCGGCACGGATGACTTCAAAGGAACTTGAGAAGTTCCTTCCCTATCTACACGGGCCGAGGTGTTTTGAGCTACAGTAGCTTTCCTCGCCTTCTTGAAGGCCTTCATTGCATCATTATTCTTGGCCATCTCTAAAAAATGGAAACCAACAATTTATCATACTGGGAAGAAAGTAGGAGAAAAATAAGAAACAAAATATATCAAAGCAATACCCAAAGCAGATCGAATAAGGGACGGGTCTCCCAAAGACTTTTTAGTATCCAAATGAGGAGGTTCCCCCCAAATATCCTCCAAGACATTCACAAAGGCCTGCTCGACCTCGTCCAACATCTCCCAAGTATATCGGGATACCACTATGTTCCTCTGCCACTCTAAGGGAAAGCAGGGTTCGTTATTTTTGTCTAGAACGAAAGGCAGGGCTCCTTCAACAGCCCAGACCTTAAAGAAGTAATTCTTAAAATCCCGGAAAGATTCGTCATACATGGAAAAAACCTTATGCCCCTGGGCAGACCTAAAAGAAATCCAAGAAGCCTTCTTCTTGGTAGTCCCAGGCTTGGTTAACACGAAAAGATATAGAAAAAGAGTTTGAGAAGGTGTAACATCAAATTCTTGACAAACAAGCTGAAAAATCTTGATGAAACCCCATGAATTCGGATGGAGCTGCGAAGGGGCTACGTTACAAGACCATAACAGGTCAGTTTCAAAAGAGGTAAAAGGAAAGGTGATGTTCATTTGGCTAAAAAAGAAGTCATAAGCATAGAAGAAGGGACGCTCCCCTTGGGTCAGGACTGGGAAGCAAACTTTATCACCAGAATCGGGTGCTACTAACTTGTAATTGCTCTCCTGATCCTCACTGCTACAGACACGATGATGCCTTCTAAGCGTCACACAAAATTCAGAATCGACTAAAGAAACACACAGCAAGACAAGAGAGTCCAGCCAATCAGACATCCCTTCGGGAACCTTAGGAGATGCCTCAACAATATTTTTCGGGAAGACATGGCTAACTAGTCCTACAAACAAGAAAAATATTGGATTAATAAAAAGGTAAAGACATCCCAGACGAAATCAAAACAACTCAGACAGCACAAATCCAATGCCGTACAGCAGATAAAAAGGAAAACCCCATGACACAACCCA
The DNA here is from genome assembly GCF_003086295.3 of Arachis hypogaea. Taxonomy (NCBI): domain Eukaryota; kingdom Viridiplantae; phylum Streptophyta; class Magnoliopsida; order Fabales; family Fabaceae; genus Arachis; species Arachis hypogaea. Next base: position 26,733,218 of record NC_092039.1, read on the forward strand.
AGGTCCAGGGGCATCCTTTGGAGGCAATCAGGGAATAAAGATTCAGGAAAATCTACAAGACTAATGTCTCAACAGAAACTCTTTCCAAGAAAAACAAACGCAAAGAAGATCAAACGAGCCGCCAAAAGAAAAGGCTACAACAGTTCAGAAATCAGCAGTAGCATACAAAGCCCTAAAGAGCCAAACCAGGAAAATACACTCAGAAGCATACGTAAGGTCAAAAGGAAAAAACATGTATCACAGTAACTGTTCTGAGGGTTACCTGAAACTGTAGGTCGATCTCGGACGTGATCTTTTATGCTGGTCAAAGCTGTGGAGTCTGATCTGATGGACTTGGTGGTGGTCCTGATTCTTCGTCCCCGGAGGGTGGGGGTACCTACAAGGGACTCCGATGCTTAAGTTAGCAAGGGTATTAAGCAGGTATTGAGTAGAATCAGAGTATGAGTTATACCTGGGTGCTCCAGTGTATTTATAATGGTGTAGGGTGACCTTCTTAGATAAGATAAGTTAGTTATCTTATCTTATCTTTATCTCATCTTCAAGTGAGGTCATCTTATCTTCAAGGGAACCGCCTTTATCTCTATGGGCTTTGGACTGCCCTTGGATTTTGGGACGTGTTCCTCTGTTTGAGCCCTTTTATTGGGCTTTCCTGTGACTTGGCCGAGCTCTTTGAGAAGAGGTCGGGTCATCCTGACCTGAAGAGGTCGGTCGCTTTGTCTGAAGAACATCCTGGGTCAGACAGCTTTGACCCAGGGTATGAACAGTGCCCCTACTCGAGCTCGGTCTTCCTTTTAAGGTTGAATCTTTTAATCTTTTTCGGGTGAAGCCGAACTCGAGCATTTCGTCGATTTTATCTTTTCTAGGGTTCTCTTTTTGAATGCAGAACGTTTCGCTTTCTTTAAAAATGCGCGCTTTTGGTTGAGCGTCCTAGCCTTGGGAACGTGCGAGGGTTTTTAATGCCCCATTAATTGGTTTTTGATGCTTCGTTTCTTTGATCTTTTTGAACTTTTCACCAAACAGTTTCTCTTATTTGTTTCGTAACTCCCCTTTTCTTTCTCTCCTTCTGTTTTCCCTTGAAAGCTTACGTTTCCTGGTGTCTCAACGTGGTTTTGGCAATCGTGAGTGCTTCCGACGGCAACTTCTGGCCTCTTCGTCTTCGACCTTCTTCCGCATTCTTCTCCTTTCTTCAGGTTGGTTTTTCTTTTTCTTCCGTCGTCTATTTTTCTGCTCTGTATTTGTTTTTTGAAGTTCTGACTGAGTGCATGTTGGAAAGCTTGAATCTTTGTATATTATTATGCTCGGTTTATCACTGTGATGCACGCCTTCTGGTCTTCTTTTTGTCCTTATGTATGTTTCTGGGTGTTTTCTCCTGATTTAATTTTTTAGGGCTTCGTATGCTACTCCTGTTTTGCTTTCCTTTGTTGTTTTGAGGAAGTTTGCTCCTTTTGATGGCTTTTTGATCTTCTTTGCGTTTGTTTTTCTTGGAAAGGGTTTCTGCTGAGACATTAGTATTGTGGATTTTCTTGAATCTTTATTCCCTGATTGCCTCCAAAGGATGCCCCTGGACCTTGGGTTGTGTCCTGGGGTTTTCCTTTTTATCTGCTGTACCGCGCTGGATTGTGCTGTCCGAGTTGTTTTGATTTCGTCTGGGATGTCTTTACCTTTTTAGTAATCCAATCTTTTTCTTGTTTGTAGGACTAGTTGGCCATGTCTTCCCGAAAAAATATTGTCGAGGCATCTCTTCTGGTTCCTGAAGGGATGTCTGATTGGCTAGACTCTCTTTTCTTGCTGTGTGTTTCTTTAGCCGATTCTGAATTTTGGGTGATGCTTAGAAGACATCATCGTGTCTGTAGCAGTGAGGATCAGGAAAGCAATTACGAGTTAGTAGCACCTGATTCTGGTGATAGAGTTTGCTTCCCGGTCCTGACCCAGGGGGAGCGTCCTTTCTTCTATGCTTATGATTACTTTTTTGGCCCAATGAACATCACATTTCCTTTCACCTCTTTTGAAACTGACCTACTATGGTCTTCTAATGTGGCCCCTTCGCAGCTCCATCCAAATTCGTGGGGTTTCATCAAGATTTTTCAGCTTGTTTGTCAAGAATTTGGTGTTACACGTTCTCAAACTCTTTTTCTGTATCTTTTTGTGTTGACCAAGCCTAGGACTGCCAAGAAGAAGGCTTCTTGGATTTCTTTTAGGTCTGCCCACGGGCACAAGGTTTTTTCCATGTATGACGAATCTTTCAAGGATTTTAAGAATTACTTCTTTAAGGTCCGGGCTGTTGAAGGAGCCCGACCTTTCTTTCTGGATGAAAATAACGAGCCCTGCTTTCCTTTAGAGTGGCAGAGGAACGTAGTGGTATCCCGATATACTTGGGAGATGTTGAGCGAGGTCGAGCAGGCCTTTGTGAATGTTTTGGAGGAGATTTAGGGGAACATCCTCATTTGGATACTAAAAAATCTTTAGGAGACCTGTCCCTCATTCGAACTGCTTTGGGTATTGCCTTGATATATTTTGTTTCTTGTTTTCTTCCTACTTTTCTCCCAGTGTGATAAATTGTTGTTTTTTATTTTTTAGAGATGGCGAAGAATAATGATGCAATGAAGGCTTTCAAGAAGGCGAGGAAAGCTACTACAGCTCAAAACATCTCGGCCCGAGCTATTGGTTTTGAGGAAAGCTATTGGTTTTGTGGACCATCAGATCTCTCCTTATGGTGCTCTTTTAATGGATGATGTATCTCTCCTTCATCACTTGGATTTCATAACTCGGAGTAGTGTTAAGATGGCTCATATAGGAGCTGCTTTGTATCGCACTACCCAAAATCTGCCTCTACATGCTACCAAAGCTTTTATGGAGGAAGCTAAGCTAGAATTTGATCAGATAAAGGATCTAAAGGAAGATTTTGAAGCGGAGGTGACTAAACTGAAGAAGGAACTGGAGGGGTAGAAGGCCAGCTCTCTTGCCATGGCGGCCTCTGTGCGATTGGCTGAGGATGTGGCTTTGAAGAACAAAGAAAGCTACGTCACGTCCTACCGAGAAGTGATGCGTCTTCGGGAGGAGCTAGAGTCGGTCTGGGTTGATTATTCCGAGCTCCAGGGTCATCTTGTGGGTAGCGTAACTGCTGCTTATGAGAATCTGAAAGAGCAATTTCGAGTTCTTGCGCTAGATCTCGACCTTTCCCTTATTAGTTTGGACAATATTGTTAGGGATGGTAAGATTGTCCCTGACGATCCCAATGATGATGATGATGTCGTCCCTCCTCCGGTTACTTCTGCCAAAGCCTCTGTTGTCCCGCCTTTCTCAACCTCGGCAGTTGAAGCTACTCAGCCGGAATCTGATCCAGACGTCCAGATTTTGAACTGGGATGACGGGACAGTGGATGCAGTTCTCCTTCAGACTCGCCATCCTTCTCCCCAAGATGCTGCTACTGGGAAGCCTTTGGATCCTCTATAATTTTTCTGATATGTTTGTGTATAGCCTGGTTTTTGTGGGCTTTTGAACTCTTTATTTTTGTAAGTTTGTGATCTCTGACTTTGGATACTCCAGTTACTACTTTAGCAACTTTGTTTTGAAAAAAAAATAGTTTCTCTTGCTCTTGGGGTCGGCTTCAAGCGGCCTCTTGAGCACTTACCGGGAATGCTTGCCTGTAGCTTTCTTTAGCACTTACCGGGAATCTTCAGAGTGTTTATTGTCCGACCTCTTTTGATTGCCTTCGTGCGTTGTTTATTTCTTTCCTTAGTTGAAGTGTCCCTTTTAAGGCTAGTTGTTTGTTTGAGTATTCTTTGATAGAATACTTTGTAGATTGATTTTGGCGAGGTCGTGGTCTTTCGGGTTGAGTTATCTCCCTTTTGACGCGCGCCTTCTGTTGGTTTATTCTCTTAGTTAATCTTTTCTTGAGTTATTTCTAGTAACCCCTTTGGGTTTACTTTTTATAACTCTGTCACTTTTGGTCGCCCTGGGCTGGCTTCTTCATGTCGATTGGTCTGCCCCAAGTTATTTTGAGTAATCCATTTTGTTTGGACCTTGTCCGGTCTCTTTTATATGGATTACTTTGTATAACTTTTGTAGCTTTTTGGGATGACTTCGTCAAGTTGGTCCCTTTGGAAGTTATTTCTAGTAATCCATTTTATTTGGACCTTGTCAGGTCTCTTTTTTTTTACGGATCACTTTTTATAACTTTTGTAGCTTTAGTCCGACTTCTTCATGTCGGTCCCTGTTCCGTTACTAGGTAATCCTTTTTCTTGGATCTTGTTTAGATCTCTTTTGGGGATTTACCTTTTGTAGCTTTACATCTTTCTGGGCCGGCTTCGTCATGTCGGGCCCTGTCGAGTTACTTGATAATCCTCTTTCTTGGACATTGTTTAGGTCTCTTTCAGGGATTATCTTTTGTAACTTATCTTTCTGGACCGACTTTGTCACGTCGGGCCCTGTCGAGCTACTTGATAATCCTCTTTCTTGGACCTTGTTTGGGTCTCTTTCAGGGATTATCTTTTGTAACTTATCTGTAGGAGTCCGACTTCCTCATGTCGGGCTCTTCGAAGTTATAGTAATCCTCTTTTATAGGGTTGGCCAGACCTCTTTCCAGGGCTTTACTTATAACTTGAGTTGTTGTGGCTGGTCCGACTTTTCGTGCCGGCCAGTCTTTAAGTTATTTTATAGCAATCCATTTTATTAGGACCTTGTCAGGTCCTTTCTATGGATCACTTTCTATAACTTCTTGCATTATTCTGTTTTCAACTCTACCGATTTTGTAGAATTTGGGTTTTAACCCTCGTTTTTATCGTGATCGCGCAGTGAATTTGGTTTTCACTTTCTGCCGATCTGTAGCTTTATAATCGGATGATGAATGTTTTCAGAATAATATGACTTGAGCGTTTGTAGAGAATCTGAACAAATTTTATTTAAAAAAAGAATGAAAATATACATGAGGAGTTAATTTCCTAAGTTGGGTGATTTGTAGGTCTTGGATGGGCGCCTCATTAAAAAACCTTTTTCAGGAAAAAGAGTGCGCCTTGTCCAAGATCTTTTATCATCCCTAGCTATAGTACCTTCTTAGGTTGTAGGCATGCCATGACCTAGGAAGCTCTCACCCGTTGAGTTCGGAAAGCCTGTAGTAGCCCTTTCCCAGTACTTCTATGACTGGGAAGGGTCCTTTCCAATTTGCTGCCAGCTTTCCTTCTCCAGGTCGAGTTGTTCCTATGTCGTTTCGGATTAGGATGAGGTCGTATTCAGCAAAGGCACACTGTATTACTTTTCGGTTGTATCTGGAGGCCATTCGTTGTTTCAATGCCTCTTCCTTTATCCGAGCTCTTTCTCGGATTTCCGGAAGTAAGTCGAGCTCTTCCCTTTGAAGTTGGGAATTGGCTTTTTCGTTAAAATGGATTACTTTGAGTGATCCTTCTTTGACCTCCACTAGGATCATTGCCTCCGTGCCGTAAGCTAGTCGGAAAGGTGACTCTTTTGTCGTGGAATGTGGAGTCGTTCGATATGCCCATAGGACTTGCGGGAGCTCCTCAGCCTAGGCTCCCTTTGCATCCTGTAATCTCCATTTTAACCCTACTAATATAACTTTGTTAGCAGCTTCAGCTTGCCCATTGGCTTGGGGGTGCTCAACAGAGGTGAATTGTTGTTTTATATTCAAGTCGGCCGCTGATGAGCGGATAATTTATACGCTTTTTGGCATTGTTTTTAGTATGTTTTTAGTATAATCTAGTTAGTTTTTGGTATATTTTTATTAGTTTTTAGCTAAAATTCACTTTTCTGGACTTTACTATGAGTTTGTGTGCTTTTCTATGATTTCAGGTATTTTCTGGCTGAAATTGAGGGTCCTGAGCAAAAATCTGATTCAGAGACTGAAAAGGACTGCAGATGCTGTTGGATTCTGACCTACCTGCATTCGAAGTAGATTTTGTGGAGCTACAGAAGCCCAATTGGCGCGCTCTCAACGGTCCATACTTTGCCCAAGATTTGATGGCCCAAACCGGCGTGGCAAAACAGCCTCAGAAATTCCAGCGTTTAACGCTGGAACTGGCATAAAACTTGGAGTTAAACGCCCAAACTGGCACAAAAGCTGGCGTTTAACTCCAGAGAAGGTCTCTACACGAAAATGCTTCATTGCTCAGCCCAAGCACACACTAAGTGGACCCAGAAGTGGATTTTTACGTCATTTACTCATTTCTGTATACCCTAGGTTACTAGTTTACTATTAATAGGATCTTTTGACATTGTATCTGTACCTCATGACACTTTACACGTTTCTTTGTGTACCTTCCACAGCATGAGTCTCTAAACCCCATGGTTGGGGGTGAGGAGCTCTGCTGTGTCTTGATGGATTAATGCAATTACTATTGTTTCTCATTCAATCATGCTTGCTTCCATTCTAAGATACTACTTGTTCTTAAATCGGATGAATGTGATGATCCGTGACAATCATCATCATTCTCAACTATGAACGTGTGCCTGACAACCACCTCCATTCTATCTTAGATTAAGTAGATATCTCTTGGATTCTTTGACCGGAATCTTCGTGGTATAAGCTAGAACTGATGGCGGCATTCAAGAGAATTCGGAAGGTCTAAACCTTGTCTGTGGTATTCTGAGTAGGATTCAATGATTGAATGACTGTGAGGAGCTTCAAACTCCTGAAGGCGGGGCGTTAGTGACAGACGCAAAAGAATCATTGGATTCTATTCCGGCCTGATTGAGAACCGACAGATGGATAGCCGTGCCGTGACAGGGTGCGTTGAACATTTCCACTGAGAGGATGGGAGGTAGCCACTGACAACGGTGAAACCCTTGCATACAGCTTGCCATGGAAGGAGCCTTGCGTGTTTGAAGAAGAAGACAGTAGGAAAGCAGAGATTCAGAAGACAGAGCATCTCCAAAACCTCAACCTATTCTCCATCACTGCAATTCAAGTACATGTTTTATGTTCTTTTGCTTTTTACAATCAATCCTGATAATTTCTGATATCCTGACTAAGATTTACAAGATAACCATAGCTTGCTTCAAGCCGACAATCTCCGTGGGATCGAGCCTTACTCACGTAAGGTATTACTTGGACGACCCAGTGCACTTGCTGGTTAGTTGTGCGGGATTGCAAGGTGTGATTGCAATTTCGTGCACCAAGTTTTTGGCGCCGTTGCTGGGGATTGTTCGAGTTTGGACAACTGACGGCTTATCTTGTTGCTTAGATTAGGATTGTTTTATTTTTGTTGGTTTAGAGTCTTTTAGTTGAGTCTAGTTTCATATTTTAAGTTTGGTGTCTTCCTTGTGTTTTCCTTTAAGTTTTCGAAAATTTGTGTTTGATTTTCTAAAAATTTTAAGTTTGGTGTCTTTTGTGCTTTTATTCACTAAAAAATTTTTCAAAAATTTGTTCTTGGTGTTCATCTTGACATCCAAAGTTTTCTTGTTTGTTCTCTTTGTTTTGATCTAAAATTTTTAAGTTTAGTGTCTTTTTGTTGTTTTTCTCTTTCCTCATTAAAATTTAAAAATAAAAAAAAATTATCCTTTCCTTACTTTACTCATAATTTTCGAAATTTTGCATTAACTTAGTCAAAGATTTTCAAAATCATATCTTTTCAATCATTTTTATTTGCAATCATATCTTCTCAATCATATCTTTTTCAAAATAATTCTCAATCATATCTTTTTAATTGCTAATTCCAAATTCTTTTTAGTTAATTAATTAATTTAGTTTTTAATTTGCTTTGATTTTATTTTCTTTTAGTTTTCGAAATTTTATTTTATTTTTCATTTATTTTATTTTGTTATTTTCGTCACTTTTAAAAAAAAAATTTTACTTTACTTGTGAATCCATATTATATTCCCTTTCTCCATCATGGACCTAAGTGGAATGGAGCAGTCCAGAAGGACTCTGGGGTCATATGCTAACCCCATTACAGCTGCATATGGGAGTAGCATCTGTATACCTCCCATCAAAGCAAGCAGCTTTGAGCTAAATCCTCAACTCATTATCATAGTGCAGCAAAATTGCCAGTATTCCGGTCTTCCACAGGAAGAACCTACTGAGTTTCTGGCACAGTTCTTACAAATTGCTGACACAGTACGTGATAAAGAGGTAGATCAGGATGTCTACAGACTATTACTGTTTCCATTTGCTGTGAAAGATCAAGCTAAGAGGTGGTTGAATAACCAACCTACAACAAGCATAAAGACATGGAAACATTTATCAGACAAATTCCTGAATCACTTTTACCCTCCAAAGAGGATGACACAGCTAAGGCTGGACATCCAAGGCTTTAAACAAGAGGATAATGAATCCCTTTATAATGCCTGGGAGAGGTATAGAGGTATGCTAAGAAAATGCCCCTCTGAAATGTTTTCAGAGTGGGTACAGTTAGACATCTTCTACTATGGGCTTACAGAAAAAGCTCAGATGTCTTTAGACCACTCAGCTGGTGGATCTATACACATGAGGAAGACAATTGAAGAGGCTCAAGAGCTTATAGACACTGTTGCTAGAAATCAATATTTGTACTCTAGCAATGAGTTCTCCCCAAAAGAGGAAGCCATGGCAGTAGCCACTGATCCTAATCCACAAGAACAGATGATTGAGCTTAATCAACAATTGCTCCTTATGACAAAACAATTAGCAGAATTTAAAGAGATGCTCCAAGACACTAAAGACGCTAACAAGAATATGGAAGCACAATTGAATCAAACAAGACAGCAACTATCTAAACAGATAACAGAAGAATGTCAAGCAGTTCAACTGAGGAGTGGGAAGACATTGAATAACACTGCTCAAAGTGGCAAAAAGCCAAATAAGGAACAATTGACAGAGGATAACCAAACCACTGTCCAAAATCCCTCTGAGGACAGTAAGAGCCCAGAGAGGAATACTTTTGGCGTTCAAACGCCAGAAATGGGAGGAAAACTGGCGTTAAACGCCCATTCCTTGCCCAGTTCTGGTGTTCAAACGCCAGAAAAGGGGGAAAAGTTGGCGTTAAACGCCCATTTTCCACCCAACCCTGGCGTTCAAACGCCAATGAGGAATCAGACACCTGTGAGTGCTGATAGTAACCCCTATAAAAAGGCTTCTCCAACCACTTCTGTAAGGAATAAACCTGCAGCAACTAAGGTTGAAGAATATAAAGCCAAGATGCCTTATCCTCAGAAACTCCGCCAAGCGGAGCAGGATAAGCAATTTGCCCGCTTTGCAGACTACCTAAGGACTCTTGAAATAAAGATTCCGTTTGCAGAGGCACTTGAGCAAATACCTTCTTATGCTAAGTTCATGAAAGAGATCTTAAGTCATAAGAAGGATTGGAGAGAAACTGAAAAAGTATTTCTCACTGAAGAATGCAGTGCAGTCATTCTGAAAAGCTTACCAGAAAAGCTTCAAGATCTAGGGAGCTTTATGATACCATGCACATTAGAAGGTGCTTGCACCAAGACAGCCCTGTGTGACCTTGGAGCAAGCATCAATCTAATACCTGCATCCACTATCAGAAAGCTTGGGTTGACTGAAGAAGTCAAACCAACCCGGATATGCCTCCAACTTGCTGATGGCTCCATTAAATATCCATCAGGCATAATTGAGGACATGATTGTCAAGGTTGGGCCATTTGCCTTTCCAACTGACTTTGTAGTGCTGGAAATGGAGGAGCACAAGAGTGCAACTCTCATTCTAGGAAGACCTTTCCTAGCAACTGGACGGACCCTCATTGACGTCCAAAAAGGGGAATTAACCCTGAGAGTCAATGAGGATGAGTTCAAGTTGAATGTTGTCAAAGCTATGCAGCATCCAGACACATCAAATGACTGCATGAGCACTGATATTATTGACTCTTTGGTGGAGGAGGTCAATATGACTGAAAGTCTTGAATCAGAGCTAGATGACATCTTTAAAGATGTTCTGCCTGATCTGGAGGAACTAAAGGAAATAAAAGAAATTCTAAAAATTCCTCAAGAAGAAGACAAACCTCCTAAACCAGAGCTCAAGCCACTACCACCATCTCTGAAATATGTATTTCTGGGAGAAGGTGACACTTTTCCAGTGATCATAAGCTCTGCTTTAAATCCACAGGAAGAGGAAGCACTAATTCAAGTGCTAAGGACACACAAGACAGCTCTTGGGTGGTCCATAAGTGATCTTAAGGGCATTAGCCCAGCAAGATGCATGCACAAGATCCTATTGGAGGATGATGCTAAGCCAGTGGTTCAACCACAAAGGCGGCTAAATCCAGCCATGAGGGAGGTGGTGCAGAAAGAGGTCACTAAATTACTAGAGGCTGGGATTATTTATCCTATTTCTGACAGCCCCTGGGTGAGCCCTGTTCACGTTGTCCCCAAGAAGGGAGGCATAACAGTGGTTCATAATGAAAAGAATGAACTGGTTCCTACAAGAACAGTTACAGGGTGGCGTATGTGTATTGACTACAGAAGGCTCAATACAGTCACCAGAAAGGATCATTTTCCTTTACCATTCATAGACCAGATGCTAGAGAGACTAGCAGGTCATGAATACTACTGCTTTTTGGACGGCTACTCAGGTTGCAACCAAATTGCAGTAGATCCTCAGGACCAAGAGAAAACAGCATTTACATGTCCTTCTGGAGTATTTGCCTACAGAAGGATGCCTTTTGGTCTGTGCAATGCACCTGCAACCTTTCAGAGGTGCATGCTCTCTATCTTCTCAGATATGGTAGAGAAATTTCTGGAAGTCTTCATGGATGACTTTTCAGTATTTGGAGACTCATTCAGCTCCTGCCTTAACCATCTAGCACTTGTTCTGAAAAGATGCCAAGAGACCAACCTAGTTTTAAACTGGGAAAAGTGTCACTTTATGGTGACTGAAGGGATTGTCCTTAGGCATAAAATTTCAAACAAGGGAATAGAGGTGGATCAAGCTAAAGTTAAAGTAATTGAAAAATTACCACCACCTACCAATGTTAAGGCAATCAGAAGCTTTCTGGGGCATGCAGGATTCTACAGAAGGTTTATAAAGGATTTTTCAAAAATTGCCAAACCTCTGAGTAATCTGCTAGCTGCTGACACGCCATTTATCTTTGATAAGGAGTGTCTGCAGGCGTTTGAGACCCTGAAAGCTAAGCTGGTCACAGCACCAGTCATATCTGCACCAGACTGGACATTACCATTTGAACTAATGTGTGATGCCAGTGACCATGCCATTGGTGCAGTATTGGGACAAAGGCATGGTAAGCTTCTGCACGTCATTTATTATGGCAGCCGTATTCTAAATGATGCACAGAAGAACTACACAACCATAGAAAAGGAGTTACTTGCAGTGGTTTATGCCATTGACAAGTTCAGATCTTATTTAGTAGGATCAAAAGTGATTGTGTACACTGACCATGCTGCTCTTAAATATCTACTCACAAAGCAGGATTCAAAACCCAGGCTCATAAGATGGGTGTTGCTTCTGCAAGAGTTTGATATAGAAATAAGAGACAGAAAAGGGACAGAGAATCAAGTAGCTGATCACCTGTCAAGGATAGAACCAGTAGCAGGAGCATCCCTCCTTCCTACTGAGATCTCTGAAACCTTTCCGGATGAGCAATTGTTTGCTATTCAGGAAGTTCCATGGCTTGCAGACAGTGCAGACTATAAGACTCAAGGTTCTCCTTCTGTAACCATGGAGAGGAAGCATGAAGAGCTCCTCTCAAAACAGAGTCAAACAGAGCCCCCACAGTCAAACTCTAAGTTTGGTGTTGGGAGGCCACCACCAACTTCTAAGTTTGGTGTTGAACCCCCACATTCAAACTCTAAGTTTGGTGTTGGGAGGTTCCAACATTGCTCTGAGTATCTGTGAGGCTCCATGAGAGCCCTCTGTCAAGCTAATGACATTAAAGAAGCGCTTGTTGGGAGGCAACCCAATGTTATATTTTATCTATTCTCTTTTGTTATTTTATGTTTTTTTGTAGGTTGATGATCATGAGAAGTCACAAAATCAATTGAAAAAGCAAAAACAGAATGAAAAACAGAAAGAAAAATAGCACACCCTAGAGGAGAGCATACTGGCGTTTAAACGCCAGTAAGGTTAGCTGTTGGGCATTTAACGCCCAGTCTGGCACCATTCTGGGCGTTTAACGCCAGAAAGGGGCACCAGACTGGCGTTAAACGCCAGAAAAGGGCAAGAAGCTGGTGTTAAATGCCAGAAATGGGCACCAGCCCGGCGTTTAACGCCAGAATTGGCTAAATACGCAATTTTGCATGCCATATGGTGCAGGGATGACTTTTCCTTGACACCTCAGGATCTGTGGACCCCATAGGATCCCCACCTACCCCACTACTCTCTCTCTTCTTCACTCCTTCATTTTCACACAACCTAAACACCACTTCTCCCCATTTTGGCCGAACACAAAGCCACTCCCTTCATCCTCATTTCATCTTCTTCTACTCTCTTCTTTCTTCTTTTGCTCGAGGACGAGCAAACCTTTTAAGTTTGGTGTGGTGAAAGCATTGCTTCTTGTTTTTCCATAACCATTTATGGCACCTAAGGCCGGAGGAACCTCTAGAAAGAGGAAAGGGAAGGCAAAAGCTTCCACCTCCGAGCCATGGGAGATGGAGAGATTCATCTCAAAGGATACACTTTCCTCCACAAAACTATTGGGAGCAAATTAACACCTCCCTAGGAGAATTGAATTCCAACATGGGACAACTAAGGGTGGAGCACCAAGAACATTCCATCCTCCTCCATGAAATTAGAGAAGATCAAAGAATCATGAGAGAGGAGCAACAAAGACAAGGAAGAGACATTGAGGAGCTCAAGCACTCCATAGGATCTTCAAAAGGAAGAACAAGCCGCCATCACTAAGGTGGACCCGTTCTCTAATTTCCTTGTTCTTTATTTTCTATTTTTCGAAAATTATGCTTATGTTTGTCTATGTTTGTGTCTTGTGATCATTAGTATCTTAGTGTCTATGCCTTAAAGTTATGAATGTCCTATGAATCCATCACCTTTCTTGAATGAAAAATGTTCTTAATTGAAAAAGAGAAGAATTGCATGAATTTTGAATTTTATAACAGATTAATTATTTTGATGTGGTGGCAATGCTTTTGTTTTCTGAATGTATGCTTAAACAGTGCATATATCTTTTGAATTTGTGGTTCATGAATGTTGGCTCTTGAAAGAATGATGAAAAAGGAGACATGTTACTGAGGATCTGAAAAATCATAAAAATGATTCTTGAAGCAAGAAAAAGTAGTGAATACAAAAAAAAATTTCGAAAAAAAAGAAAGAAAAAGAAAGAGAAAAAGAAAGAAAAAGAAAGAAAAAGAAAGAAATAAAGTTGTGATCCAAGGCAAAAAGAGTGTGCTTAAGAACCCTGGACACCTCTAATTGGGGACTTTAGCAAAGCTGAGTCACAATCTGAAAGGGTTCACCCAATTATGTGTCTGTGGCATGTATGTATCCGGTGGTAATACTGGAAGACAGAGTGCTTTGGGCCACGGCCAAGACTCAATAAGTAGCTGTGTTCAAGAATCATCATACTTAACTAGGAGAATCAATGGCACTATTTAGATTCTGAGTTCCTAAAGAAGCCAATCATTCTGAATTTCAAAGGATAGAGTGAGATGCCAAAACTGTTCAGAGACAAAAAGCTAAAAGCCCCGCTCATCTAATTAATACTGATCTTCATAGATGTTTTTGGAATTCATTGCATATTCTCTTCTTTTTATCTTATTTGATCTTCAGTTGCTTGGGGACAAGCAACAATTTAAGTTTGGTGTTGTGATGAGCGGATAATTTATACGCTTTTTGGCATTGTTTTTAGTATGTTTTTAGTATAATCTAGTTAGTTTTTGGTATATTTTTATTAGTTTTTAGCTAAAATTCACTTTTCTGGACTTTACTATGAGTTTGTGTGTTTTTCTGTGATTTCAGGTATTTTCTGGCTGAAATTGAGGGTCCTGAGCAAAAATCTGATTCAGAGACTGAAAAGGACTGCAGATGCTGTTGGATTCTGACCTCCCTGCATTCGAAGTGGATTTTCTGGAGCTACAGAAGCCCAATTGGCGCGCTCTCAACAGCGTTGGAAAGTAGACATCCTGGGCTTTCCAGCAATATATGATAGTCCATACTTTGCCCAAGATTTGATGGCCCAAACCGGCGTGGCAAAACAGCCTCAGAAATTCCAGCGTTTAACGCTGGAACTGGCATAAAACTTGGAGTTAAACGCCCAAACTGGCACAAAAGCTGGCGTTTAACTCCAGAGAAGGTCTCTACACGAAAATGCTTCATTGCTCAGCCCAAGCACACACTAAGTGGACCCAGAAGTGGATTTTTACGTCATTTACTCATTTCTGTATACCCTAGGTTACTAGTTTACTATTAATAGGATCTTTTGACATTGTATCTGTACCTCATGACACTTTACACGTTTCTTTGTGTACCTTCCACAGCATGAGTCTCTAAACCCCATGGTTGGGGGTGAGGAGCTCTGCTGTGTCTTGATGGATTAATGCAATTACTATTGTTTCTCATTCAATCATGCTTGCTTCCATTCTAAGATACTACTTGTTCTTAAATCGGATGAATGTGATGATCCGTGACAATCATCATCATTCTCAACTATGAACGTGTGCCTGACAACCACCTCCGTTCTATCTTAGATTAAGTAGATATCTCTTGGATTCTTTGACCGGAATCTTCGTGGTATAAGCTAGAACTGATGGCGGCATTCAAGAGAATCTGGAAGGTCTAAACCTTGTCTGTGGTATTCTGAGTAGGATTCAATGATTGAATGACTGTGACGAGCTTCAAACTCCTGAAGGCGGGGCGTTAGTGACAGACGCAAAAGAATCACTGGATTCTATTCCGGCCTGATTGAGAACCGACAGATGGATAGCCGTGCCGTGACAGGGTGCGTTGAACATTTCCACTGAGAGGATGGGAGGTAGCCACTGACAACGGTGAAACCCTTGCATACAGCTTGCCATGGAAGGAGCCTTGCGTGTTTGAAGAAGAAGACAGTAGGAAAGCAGAGATTCAGAAGACAGAGCATCTCCAAAACCTCAACCTATTCTCCATCACTGCAATTCAAGTACCTGTTTTATGTTCTTTTGCTTTTCACAATCAATCCTGATAATTTCTGATATCCTGACTAAGATTTACAAGATAACCATAGCTTGCTTCAAGCCGACAATCTCCGTGGGATCGACCCTTACTCACGTAAGGTATTACTTGGACGACCCAGTGCACTTGCTGGTTAGTTGTGCGGGATTGCAAGGTGTGATTGCAATTTCGTGCACCAGCCGCTAGTTTTCTGAAGCCTGCATCTGTGAACTGGGTGCCATTATCAGTAGTGATGGAGTATGGAACTCCGAACCTTGTGACGATATTTCTATATAGGAATTTCTGACTTTTTTGAGCTGTGGCATTGGCTAGGGGTTCTGCCTCGATCCATTTTGTGAAGTAGTCTATTCCTACTATGAGGAATTTGACTTGTCCCGATCCTTGAGGGAAAGGTCCGAGGAGATCGAGTCCCCATTTTGCGAATGGCTAAGGTGAGGTTACGCTGATAAGTTCCTCTAGCGGGGTGTGAAAGTTGGCATGTTTCTGGCATGGTGAACATGTCCTTACAAATTCTATGGCTTCTTTTTGTAGAGTTGGCCAATAAAATCCTGCCCAAAGTACTTTTTTGGTGACTGCCTATGCTCTGAGGTGATTGCCACAAATGCCACTGTGTACTTCTTCTAGGACATCTTTTGTGTTGAAAGTCGGCACGCATTTTAGTAATGGTATTGAAACCCTCTTTTGTATTTATTTATGATGGTATAGTATTGTGCTTCCCTTTTTAACCTCTTTGCCTCTTTCTCATCTATAGGGAGGGCTTCTGTTATGAGGTAATTAATTATGGGAGTCATCCATCCCTGATCGTGACCTGTTATGGCTAGGACTTTTTCTTCTTCTGAGATTGATGGATTCTATAGAATTTCTTGGATAAGGCTTCTATTGTTGCCTCCTGGTTTGGTGCTGACTAGTTTTGAGAGTGCATCAGCCCGGGCATTTTGTTCTCGGGGTATGTGACAAATCTCATACTCTCTGAATTATCCAAGCTGTTCCCTGGTTTTGTCCAAGTATTTTTTCATAGTGGGATCTTTGGCTTGGTAGCTTCCTGCTATTTGTGAAGTAACTACCTGTGAATCGCTGAAAATGATAAGCTTTTGAGTTCCAACCTCCCTAGCCAGTTTCAAACCAGCTAGCAGTGCCTCATATTCCGCTTGATTGTTTTAGGTATGGAACCCGAATTTGAGGGAGAGTTCGATTTGGGTTCCCTGGTCTCTTTCAATTATTACGCCTGTGCCACTTCCCGTTTTATTTGAGGAGCCATCCACATATAGATTCCATTCTATGGGGATTTCCGGTGTGTCCATAAATATCACAATGAAGTCGGCCAGATATTGAGATTTGATGGCCGTCCGAGCTTCATATTGAAGGTCGAATTCGGACAACTCGACTGTCCATTACAAGATTCTGCCTACCAAGTCTGTTTTCTGTAAGATCCCTTTTATGGGCTGGTTGGTCCGAACTTTAATGGTGTAAGACTGGAAATATGGGCGAAGTCGTCGAGATGTTATTATGAGAGCGTAAGCGAACTTTTCTATTTTCTGGTAGTTCAGCTCGGATCCTTGTAATGCTTACTGATAAAGTATATGGGTTGTTGTCCGCTATTGTCTTCTCAGACCAGTGATGAGGCTATTGCCCGATTTCCCACCGCGAGGTACAATATGAGTGGTTCTCCTTCCCGTGGCCGACTTAATATAGGTGGCCGTCCCAGGAATTTTTTGAAGTCTTAGAAGGCTTGCTCGTATTCTGCTATCCATTCAAACTCCTTTCCCTTCCTTAGAGTGGTGTAGAAGGGGAGAGATCTTATTGCTGGTCTAGCCAGGAATCTGGACAAGGCTGCCAACCTCCCGTTAAGTTGCTGTACCTCTTTGATACAAGTCGGACTCTTCATGTCGAGTACGGCCCTGAACTTGTCCGAGTTTGCCTCGATTCCTCTTTGTGTGATCATAAAACCCAAGAATTTACCAGCTTCTACTGCGAACGTGCATTTTGTGGGATTGAGTTGCATGCCATGTCGTCTTATGGTGTTGAATACTTGTGTCAAGTCGGATAATAACATCTCTTCGTTTTGCGTCTTCACTAGCATGTCGTGTACGTAGACCTCCATGATCTTTCCGATGTAATCCGAAAAAACTTTGTTCATTAATCTTTGGTAAGTGGCTCCCGCGTTTTTAAGACTGAAAGGCATAACAATGTAGCAGTAATTTGCCTTTGGGGTTAAGAATGAGGTTTTTTCTTGGTCGGGTGGGTACATTGGGATTTGGTTGTATCCTGAGTATGCATCCATGAAGGAGAGGTATTTATATCCGGAGGAGGCATCTACCAGAGCGTCGATGTTTGGGAGCGGATAAGGATCTTTCGGGCAGGCTTTGTTGAGATCGGTATAGTCAGTGCACATTCTCCACTTCCCATTTGACTTTTTTACTAATACGACATTAGCAAGTCATAGCGGGTATTTGACTTCTCTTATGAAACCTGCCTCTAGTAGAGCTCGTACTTGTTCTTCCACGGCTTGAGAGTGTTCTGGTCCTAGCTTTCTACGCCTTTGTTGTACAGGTCGAGATCTTGGGTAGACTGCTAGCTTGAGGCACATTAGTTTGGGATCTATGCCTGGCATGTCTGTGGCCTTCCACGCAAAGAGGTCGCCGTTGTCTCGTAGAAACTGTATGTATGTCTCCTTTTAGGAGTGTGTCGATGTTGGTTGTTTGGTCCGGGGTGTCCCCGATCTGGATTTTCTCTATTTCTCCTTCAGGTTGTGGGCGGAGCTCCTCCCGCCTCTAAACTCTACCGAGCTCAATTGTATGGAATTCTTCTCCTCTGCCTCTGAGATTTAGACTTTCGTTGTAACAGCGGTGCGCCATCTTTTGATCTGCCTTTATTGTGGCTATTCCTCCTGCAGTCGGGAACTTCATGCATAGATGCGGAGTCGAGACTATTACGCCGAGCTGATTTAACGTTGTCCGACCTATTAGGGCGTTGTAAGTTGAACTTATGTCGACCACGATGTAATCTATTTTGAGTGTTCTTGACTGACTTCCTTTTCCGAAAGTTGTGTGGAGCGAGATGTATCCCATCGGTTGAATTGGGGTATCTCCTAGCCCGAACAGGCTGTCCGGATATGCTCTGAGTTCTTTTTCTTCCAAGCCGAGTTTGTTGAAAGCAGTTTTGAATAAGATATCGGCGGAGCTCCCCTGGTCTATCAACGTGCGGTGAATATTTGCGTTTTCTAGTATAATAGTGATGACCATGAGGTCGTCATGCCCTGATGCGATGCCAGATGCGTCTTCTTTGGTAAAAGTGATCGCTGGAATGTTGGGTGCTTCCTCCTTTTTTGCAACGTGATATACGTCTTTGAGATGTCTTTTGCGAGATGATTTGGAGATTCCTCCACCAAAAAATCCGTCGTGTATCATGTTGACATGTCTTTCTGGCGTTCGAGATGATCGCGCGGTTGGTCCGACATATTCTGCTCTTCTTCTTTTTCTCTGTTCATCATCATGGGTGGCCAGATATCGATCTAGCTTTCCTTCTCGTACGAGCTTTTCTATGACAATTTTTAAGTCGAAACACTCATTGGTGGAGTGCCCACGGATCCGATGGTATTCACAATATTCAGCCCGGTTTCCTCCTCCTTTCTTGCCTTTGAGAGGTCAAGCTGGTGGTACTTTTTTTGTGTTGCAAACCTCTCTGTATACATGCACAAGAGACACCCGAAGAGGGGTGTAATTGTGGTATTTTTTATTTTCTCTCCATGTCGATCTTCCTTCTTTCTGGAATCTTTGTCTTTATCCCGGGGGTGAACCTGGCCTTCGAGGTCTCTCCTAATCGGGAGTTTTTTTCCATGTTGATGTACTTTTCTGCTCGTTCCTGCACCTCGTTCAGAGATGTGGGGTACTTTTTGGATATAGATTGACTAAAGGGTCCTTCTCGCAAGCCATTAATGAGGCCCATAATAGCGGCTTCTGTTGGCAGGTTCTGTATATCCATGCATATCTTATTGAATCTCTCCATGTAGTTACGCAGGGTTTCTCGTTCTCCTTGTCTGATTCCCAGTAAGCTCGGAGCATGTTTAGCTTTGTCCTTTTGGATGGAGAATCTGGCTAGGAATTTTTTAGCCATGTCGTCGAAACTTGAGATAGACCTAGGAGGGAGGTTGTCGAACCATCTAATTACTGTTTTTGTTAAAGTATTTAGAAAGGCTTTGCAACGAATTGCATCTGAGGTGTCAGTGAGATATATTCTACTTCTGAAGTTGCTGAGATGATGGCTGGGATCTGTAGTGCCGTCGTATAAGGTCATGTCTGGGAGTTTAAAGTCCTTTGGAATTTTTTTCTTTATGATCTCCTTGGTGAATGGATCTTGCTCCTTGCGGTTGCTATCTTCAAGAGTAGATCAGCTGGCTTTCATCTTGACATCGGCCTCAAGTTTTAGGAGTTTATTCTCCAATTCCCGGCGTCGCCTTATTTCCCTCTGTAGGTCCTTCTCGACTTCTCGTTAGCATAGGGCTTCTTCCTCAAGTTATTTTAACCGGTCTTGAAATGCATCCATCGCTTCCTCATTTGGGGAGTTCTTCTTGTTGTTGATTTGGGAAGTATCTTTTGGTGTGGCATCCACGTTTTTGTTCGGCGTTCTTTCCTCTAAATCTAAGGTGTTGTCATTGTCATGGTCGTCCGCCATGGTGATGGAATAACTTCCAGGTTCCCCGGCAACGGCGCCAATGTTCCGAGGGTTACCTAAAACAGTAGGTCAATCTCGGACGAGATCTTCTATGCTGGTCGAAGCTATGGAGTCTGATTTGATGGACTTGGTGGTGGTGCTGATCCTTCATCCCCGGATGGTGGGGGCTACCTGCAAAGGACTCCGATGCTTAAGTTAGCAAGGGTATTAAACAGGTATTGAGTAGAATTAGAGTATGAGTTATACCTGGGTGCTCCAGCGTACTTATAATGGCGTAGGGTGACCTTCTTAGAAAAGATAAGTTAGTTATCTTATTTTATCTTTATCTCATCTTCAAGTGAGGTCATCTTATCTTCAAGGGAACCGCCTTTATCTCTACGGGCTTTGGGCTGCCCTTGGATTTCAGGACGTGTTCCTCTGTTTGGGCCATTTTATTGGGCTTTCCTATGACTTGGCCGAGCTCTTTGAGAAGAGGTCGGGTCATCCTGACCTGAGGAGGTCGGTCGCTTTGTCTGAAGAACATCCCAGGTCGGACAGCTTTGACCCGAGGTATGAACAGTAACAAACCAGGCGCGATAAAATTCAAGCTTTCCAATATGCACTCAGTCAAAATCAAAGCTTCAAAATCAAACACAACACAGCAGAAATAAACGGTGAAGGGAAAGCAAAACCAACCTGAGACAGGAGAAGAATACGCAAGAAGGTTGAAGACGAGGAGGCTAGAAATCGCCGTCGAAACACCAAGAAACATTGCAAGAAGAAACACCAAGAAACGTAAGTTTTCAAAAGAAAATTGAAGGAGAGGAGAAAAAGGGAAGTCACAGCAAAAGCAAGAGAGGAGAAAAAACATTTTTTGAGAGTAAATTTCAAAATAAAAGCCAAGAGAAACGGAGCATCAAACACCAATTAATGGGGCATTAAAAACCCTCGCACATTCCTAAGGCCAGGACGCTAGTCTAAAAGTGCGCGTTTTCAATGGAAGCGAAACGTTCTGCATTCAAAAAGGGAACCCTACAAAGACGAAAGCGACGAAATGCTCGAGTTTGGCTTCACCCGAGAAGGATCAAAAGTCTTAAAACGAAAGACTCAACCTCAAAAAGAAAGACCAAGCCCGAGCAGGGACATTGTTCATACCCTGGGTCAAGCTGTCCGACCCGGGATGTTCTACAGACAAAGCGACCGACCTCTTCAGGTCAGGATGACCCGATCTCTTCTCAAAGAGCTCGGCCAAGTCACAGGAAAGCCCAATAAAGGGCCCAAATAGAGGAACACGACCCCAATCCAAAGGCAACCCAAGCCTATAGAGATAAGGGTGGTTCCCATCAAAGATAAAGATAAAGATAAGATAAGATAACCCATGTATAACTCATACTCTGATTCTACTCAATACCTGCTTAATACCCTTGCTAACTTAAGCATCGGAGTCCCTTGCAGGTACCCTCGACGAAGGAATCAGCACCGCTACCAGGCCCAACAAGTCGGACACAACAACTCCGGCCAGTACAGAAGATCTCATCCGAGATCGACCTGTAGTTTCAGGTAACCCTCGGAACAGTTAGAAAGAAAAATCAATCTGAAAAAATAGATAACACCGAAACCTTAACTGTTTTCTCAATATTTTATTCCCAACTTATTTATCTGCCTGTCTTTAATATTCTGAATTTACTGTTAATGCTTTTGAACTTCGAAACACTATTTTCTGCTTGTCTAACTAATCCTATCAAATGCTATTGTTTCTTAATCTATCAATCCTTGTAGGATCGACCCTTACTCACGTAAGGTATTACTTGGTACGACCCGGTGCACTTGCCGGTTAGTAGTGTGGGTTGTAAAATACCGCATCAAGTTTTTAGCGCTGTTGCCGGGGATTGATAGTGATTAACAACTATTAGTTGTTTGATTGCTTAGATTAGGCGTTTTGTTTTTAATTTTATTAAAATCTATTTTTAAAAAAATTCAAAAAAAAAATAAATTTTTAAATAAATAAATAGCACCAATATTTTTCTTAATTTCTGAAATTAAGTTTGGTGTTACCTATTTATTATTTATTTTATTTAGTATTTTTGTTTTATTATTTTACACAGATTACCTCACTGGGAATTTTCTACACTCTGACGTAGAGATTCCCATCTTTTCTTGTTTTCTGCTTGTTTATGCGCATGAACAGAGACAAAGAACATCTCTTAGACCTTGATCCTGAACCTGAAAGGACTTTCAGGCGGCGTTTACAACAAGCAAGGCTTTACAAGGCTGCAGAATCCACTATGGATCCAAATAATACTGATAATGCCAATGGGGCAAACCTGAATGGGAATGAGCAACAAAGGAGAGTGCTTGGCTCTTACTCTTCTCCTATTGCAGATCTTTATGGAAAAAGCATCGTGGTGCCTCCTATTACTGCGAACAACTTTGAGTTGAAGCCTCAACTGGTCACCCTGGTGCAACAAAACTGCCAGTATCATGGTCATCCCCACGAAGAACCAAATCAGTTTATTTCTAGTTTTCTGCAAATTTGTGATACTGTGAAGACAAATAGAGTAAACCCAGATGTGTACAAACTCATGCTCTTCCCGTTTGCTCTGTGGGATGGAGCAAAGCTATGGCTAGATTCCCAACCCAAGGAGAGTTTGGATACTTGGAACAAGGTGGTTACCGAGTTTCTCACAAAATTTTTCCCACCAAAGAAGCTGACTAAGCTTAGGATGGAGGTTCAGACCTTCAGGGCAAAAGGATGGTGAGACTCTGTATGAAGCTTGGGAGAGATACAAGCTACTGACTAGGCAATGCCCTCCGGACATGTTCTCCAAATGGACTCAACTAGACATCTTTTATGAAGGCTTGGGTGAAATGTCCAAGATGTGCCTAGATAATTCTGCAGAAGGTTCATTGCACAAGAAGAAGACATCGGAGGAGACTATTGAGCTTATTGAATTGGTGGCTAGCAACCAATATTTATACTCATCTAACAGGAATCCTGTGAACTCCGAGGCTCCTCAGAAGAAGGGTGTCATGGAAGTGGAAGCTCTTAATGCTATTCTTGCTCAGAATAAGCTTATGCCTCAGCAAATAAATCTACTTACTCAACACATGGATGGCATGCAAGTCTCAGCTATCAACATCCAAGATCCACCTCAAGAGATCTCTTATGACATGGCAGGACATTTAGTGCAGAATGACAACTATGATTATGCTCAATCCTCTTTTGAACAGGTTAATTACATGGGGAGCGGTTCCAGAAATCCCAATAATGACCCCTATTCTCAGACATACAATCAAGGATAGAGAAATCACCCAAATTTTGGGGGGAGAGACCAACCTCAGAGACCTCAGAATTTCAACAATAATTCTCAGGGCGGCTTCCAACAGAACAATTACAATAACCGCCAATCTCAGCCTCAGCAGGCCAACTCTAAATTCAAGGAAGATTCTAATTGGGAGATGATGAGGAGTTTTATGCAAGAAACCAGAGCCTCCATTAGAAACTTGGAAGTGCAAATGGGCCAGCTGAGCAAGCAAATACCTGAAAGGTCTGCAAGTACATTTCCAGGTAATACAATGGTGAACCCAAGAGAAGACTGCAAGGTGATTCAAATGAGAAATGGTAAAACAGCTGGCTCTAAGACAAGGGCTAATGAAGAGCTAGTTGAAAAGAAAGCTCTAGAGAAGAAAAAGGAAGAAGTGGAGCATGTCCCTCCAAAGCGTGCAGACAACTCATTTTCTGACTCTCTAGACACATATCCTACATTGCCAAAGGCTCCTGAATACAAGCCAAAAATGCCATATCCTCAGAGACTTCAGAAGGCTTCCAAAGAAAAGCAGTTCTCTAAATTTTTAAATGTCTTCAAGAAGCTACAGATCAACATTCTCTTTACAGAGGCTCTTAAGAAAATGCCTCTCTATGCTAAATTTATGAAAGAACTGTTGACCCACAAGAGGAATTGGAAGGAACAAGAAACAGTGGTGTTAACCAAGGAATGCAGTGCCATTATTCAACACAACCTTCCTGAGAAGATGTCAGACCCAGGGAGCTTTGTCATTCCTTGAACCATTGGAGATGTCACCATTCAGAGAGCTTTATGTGACCTTGGAGCTAGCATCAATTTCATGCCACTTTCACTAATGAAAAAGCTTTAAATTGAGGAGGTAAAACCCACTTGTATTTCTCTTCAACTTACTGATCTTTCTATTAAGTTACCTGTGGGTGTTGTTGAGGATTTACTTATTAAAGTATGACCATTTATCTTTCTTGTTGATTTTGTTATATTAGACATGGAAGAAGAGGTAAAATCCTCTATTATACTTGGTAGACCCTTTTTAGCTACAGGTAGAGCTCTAATTGATGTATAAAACAGTGAATTGACCCTGAGGGTCAATGAAGAACAGGTGGTCCTTCATGTTTTTGAAGCTCTCAAGCACCCCAGTGATTTTGAAGGGTGTATGAAAATATATGTTATTGAACCACTTGTTCAAGAGGTACTGAAAGCTGAGGTGCTTGATGACATTCTGGATCCTATCTCTGAGTATGAATTAGTTGAAGTTGATGATTCACCACCCTAGAAGGCTATGGTTCACACACCTAAAGCAGAGGAGGATGCCTCCAAGCTTGAGCTCAAATCCTTATCCCCTTCTCTGAAATATGTGTTCTTGGGTGAGAATGACTCATATTCAGTGATTATTAGCTCTTCCCTAAAGCCTGAAGATGAAAAGGTGCTTATTTCAGTACTCAAGAGTAATAAAATAGCTCTTGGGTGGACCATTAATGACCTGAAAGGGATTAGTTCAACCAAGTGTATGCACAAGATCCTCTTTGAAGATGATGCTAAACCAGTTGTGCAACCACAAAGGAGACTCAATTCAACCATGAAAGAGGTGGTCCAAAAAGAGGTAATGAAACTATGGGAAGCAAGAATTATTTATCCTATTTTTGACAGTCCTTGGGTAAGTCCTATGCAGGTAGTTCCTAAGAAAGGAGGGATGACAGTGATCAAGAATGAAAAGAATGAGCTTATCCCCACAAGAACAGTCACAGGATGGAGAATGTGTATAGACAACAGGAGGCTCAACACTGCTACAAGGAAGGATCATTTCCTTCTGCCTTTCATTGATCAGATGCTTGAGAGGTTAGCTGGTCATGCATTTTATTATTTTCTAGATGGATATTCTGGATATAATCAAATTGCAGTGGACCCTCAAGATCAAGAGAAGACAGCATTTACATGCCCCTTTGGAGTATTTGCCTACAGAATAATACCTTTTGGACTTTGCAATGCTCCATCAACTTTTCAGAGGTGTATGCTTTCAATTTTTTCTGATATGGTTGAAAAGTTTATTGAGGTATTTATGGATGACTTTTCTATTTTTGGTAATTCTTTTGAATCCTGCCTTAATCATTTATCTTTTATCTTAAAACGGTGTCAAGAATCAAACCTTGTTTTAAAATGGAAAAAAATGTCATTTTATGGTTACAGAAGGTATTGTTCTTGGACACCGGATTTCAAGTAAGGGAACTGAGGTTGGTAGAGCAAATGTGGATGTAATTGAAAAATTACCACCACCAACTAATGTTAAGGCAGTCAGGAGTTTCTTGGGTCATGCAGGATTTTATAGAAGGTTTATAAAGGATTTTTCTAAAATTGCTAAACCTCTAAGCAACCTCTTGGTTGCTGATGTTCCTTTTGTCTTTGATTCTGATTGTTTGCATGCTTTTGAAACTCTAAAAGCAAACCTTACCTCTACTCCCATTATACCTCTCCATGACTGGGATCTACCATTTGAATTAATGTGTGATGCTAGTGACTTTGCTATAGGAGCTGTTTTAGGACAGAGGCATGGTAAGCTTGTACATGTCATTTACTATGCCAGTCGTGTGTTAAATGATGCCCAAAAGAATTACACAACTACAGAAAAGAAATTATTAGCTGCTGTGTATGTTGTTGATAAGTTTAGGTCCTATTTACTTGGTTCTAAGGTTATTATTTATATTGATCATGCTGCTTTGAAGTACCTTCTAACCAAATAGGATTCTAAACCAAGATTAATCAGATGGGTGTTGCTCCTTTAGGAGTTTGATATTGAGATAAAAGATAGGAAAGGGTCAGAAAATCAAGTAGCTGACCATCTTTCCAGAATTGAGCCTGAAGCAGGAGTACAACCACCCACAGCTATGACTGAGACGTTTTCGGATGAGCAATTGTTCCTCATTCAGCAGGCATCATGGTTTGTAGATATTGCAAATTATAAGGCCATGAATTTTATCCCAAGGGAGTACAGTAGGCAACAAGTGAAGAATCTATTGACTGATGCAAAGTACTACATTTGGGAGGAACCATACCTTTTAAAAAGGTGTTCAGATGGAATCATCTGGAGATGTGTTCCAGATGAAGAAAAATAGTGGATTCTTTGGCACTGTCATGGTTTTGAGCATGGAGGCCACTTTGGTGGTGAAAGGACAGCTACAAAGGTCCTTCAGAGCGGGTTTTACTGGCCGACTCTCTTCAGGGACTCAAGAGCATTTGTAAAGCACTGTGACAGATGTGAAAAAGCCATGAATCTCCCTGCCAACCATGAAATGCCACAGCAGGAGATTCTTGAGGTTGAGTTATTTGATGTGTGGGGTATTGATTTCATGGGACCTTTCCCACCCTCACATTCAAACAACTATATTCTAGTGGTAGTTGACTATGTGTCTAAATGGGTGGAAGCTGTGGCTTTGCCCACCAATGATGCCAAAGTGGTAATGAGCTTTCTTCAGAGATATATCTTTAGCCGGTTTGGTGTCCCAAGGACACTCAGTAGTGATGGAGGAAGCCATTTCTACAACAGACAGTTGGACTCTCTTCTATAGAGATATGGAGTTCGTCATAAAGTGGCAACCCCCTATCACCCTCAGACAAGTGGACAGGTTGAAGTTTCCAATAGGGAACTTAAGAGATTTCTAGAGAAGACCGTCAGTATTTCAAGAAAGGACTGGTCTAGGAAGCTTGATGATGCTCTCTGGGCATACCGGACAGCGTACAAGACTCCTATTGGTATGTCCCCTTATCAGTTGGTCTATGGCAAAGCCTGTCACTTGCCAGTCGAACTGGAGCATAAAGCTTACTGGCAATCAGGTACCTAAACCTTGATTTAGAAGCTGCAGGAATTAAGCGAATGCTTCAGTTGAATGAGCTTGGTGAATTCAGATACTCAGCCTATGAGAATTCCAAGCTCTATAAGGAGAGAACAAATCTATTGCATGACAAGAAGATAGCCATCAGAGACTTTGAGCCAGGACAGAGAGTGCTTCTATACAATTCAAGGCTCAAATTCTTTCCCGGGAAGCTGAAATCCTGGTGGTCAGGACCATTTGTGGTTTTCAGAGCTTCACCGTATGGTCATGTGGAAATACAAGAAGAGAATTCTGACAAGAAATTTACAGTGAATGGCCAGAGGTTGAAGCATTATCTAGGAGGCGAGATTGATCGCTAGAGGTCCACTCATCTGCTGAATTAGCAGAACTGACTGTCAAGCTAGTGACGTTAAAGAAGCACTTGTCGGGAGGCAACCAGATAATTTTGTATCCTTAGTTATTTTTTGTAGTAGTAGTTTTCTTACTTGTTTGATTTTTATTAAGTTCTTACTAATTTTCTGATCATGCAGCTATTTTATCACAGGAACCGAACACCTCAAGCTATAAAAAAAGAGAGCACACAATGCGCAAGGGTCGCTGACGAGTACGCGTCAGATGGGTGTGTGTGAAAAAAATAAATTTGACAAAGAGTTGCGAGAGAGTGGCGCTGGAATAGCGCCTTTGGCACAAATTATTCCACGCGACCGCGTCGATGACGCATCCGCGTCATGTGGAAAAACTGCCTCCCACACGTCCGCGTCACTCACGCGAACGCGTGACCTGCAGAGTCGATGTAAAAGAGTGTTTGGGCAGAGAGTTATGCTGGCTTGGGGCAAGAAGTGTGCTAAAAGAACAAAATTTGGTCACGCAAACGCGTACCCCACGCGTCCGCGTCGTTTTTCAATATCGATCACCCACGCGACTGCGTCACCCACAAGTTTGGCAGAACGAGTTTTTAACCAGAAAGTTGCGCGAACGCGAGGCTGCCCTCGTGCCAATGGCACAAATCACTCCACGCGAACACATGCTCCACGCATTCGCGTCACTTCAACAATGCGCTAACCGCGTGAACGTGTGACCCACGCGTCCGCGTCGCTTGCGCCGCACTAGTTCCGCCCAGTTTTCTTTCTCTCTCTCCAAATCCTACTTTTCTCTTATTCTTTTATCCCCTTCTTTTTCTTTCTTCATAATAACTTATCTCTTTCTATTTTCAGTTCTTCTTTACTTGAGGACAAGCAAACCTTTAAGTTTGGTGTTGACGCTTCGCGTAAAGGTTTTCTGTTTATTCCTATAGCACCAAAAGGGAGGCGAATCATCTTCACTATGGAGCACAACCTGAAGAATAAAACGACCGCTAGGATAACTAAGGTGGTTGAGTTCCTCTCATTTTTATTCCTCCCCTCTTTTTCTATTTTATGTTCCGATTTTCTGCTATTTTGCTTTGTTTGTTGCATGATCCTTTATTAGTTAGAATCCTAGGACTAGTTTAGTTTTCTTTTAATTGCTTTAATGCTGAAAATATGTTTCATGTACCACTCACTGAACTTGAATCTAAAAAGAAAAGAAAAAGAAGTGATGTATTGCATCAGAAATTGAGTTAATTTTAAGAATAGTCTGATTTACTTAAAGGTGGTGGTATTTTCTGTGATTTTTGAATGCATGATATGAACAGTGCATATTTGAATTTGAATCAAGGGATGTTAATGTATAAGGAAAAGGAATTTAGAGAATTATTATGACTTCTCTGAAATTTAGAAAAATTTAATCCTTGAAGCAAAAGAAACAGCAAAATAATAATAATAATAATAATAATAATAATAATAATAATAATAATAATAATAATAATAATAATAATAATAATAATAATTAATAAATAAATAAAAGCAAGGTCCAAGGCTCTGAGCATCAATGACTAGGGAGGTCAGACTTGATTAAAAGCTCAAAGAGTTGTTTCCCTAGTCATATGCTTGTAGTGTGATTGTGTTAAGTAATCCTTGAGACAGAACACTTAGAGTCGAGACCAAGTGCGTTTAACAGAGTATGCCAAAGGCTTTGAGCACCACTGTCTGGGAGTAACTAAAAGAAAAAATTAGAACTCAAAGAGAGTTCCCCAGTTAAGTGCTTGTGGTGTTTCTGTGTCAAGTAACTCTTGAGATAAAACATTTAAAGTCACGGCTAGGCTCAAGGTGCAAAGCACCAAAGAAAAATAAATTAAAGTAAATTTTGTTGTGTTCAAGGATTAAACTGAAATATAAAAGATCAGATAATTCATACTATTATCCGGATTCTAATTCTGAATGACATTAACATTATTCTGATTCAAAGGAGAGTGAGATGCCAAACCTATTCAGGAATGCAGTTGTAAACCCCACTATAAGACGAGACACGGGCTTAATCGAACTCTCATTCTCATGCAAGTTCACATCATAAGCTTATATTAGTTTTGGTTGCTTGAGGACAAGCAACAGTTTAAGTTTGGTGTTGTGATGCGTGAGCATCTTGTCTATCTTTTCCTACTGAAATTGCATCTAATTTATTGAGTTTAATTAAGAATTAATTATATTTTAGCCACTATGGATGCTATTTTGAGTTTTATGCAATTTTATTTATTTTAGGTAGCATTCGGATGGATTTGATGAAGTTTCTGCAGAGAAAGAGAAGAAACCAAGGAGATGACCAGCGAATACCGACGCGGACGCATGGCTCACGCGACCGCGCGAAATGGAGGAAATCACAATGACGCGATCGCATGCCTGACGTGAACGTGTGGACTGGAATCTGCACAAATGATGCGAATGCGTGGACGACGCGGACGCGTCACATAAGCGATCTGCAGAATTAACAGAAAACGCTGGGGGCAATTTCTGGGCTGTTTTAACTCAGTTTTCAGCCCAAAAAACACAGATTAGAAGCTGCAGAATGGACAAATCAAGTGGTCCCCAACCATCAACTGAAGACTTGTTAATTAATTCGAATTTAAATTCAAATCTTATTTTTAGGAAAACATATTATTTTTAATTTTAGATAATTAGATTTTAAATTTATTAGGATTAGTTATAAAAAGGGATCTGATGCCATCAGATAGAAGAGAGTACATTTTTACCAGAACCCTTATTTTTCTTCTCTGAACCATGAGCAACTAATCCTCGATTGTTAAGGTTAGGAGCTCTGTCTATTTGTATGGATTTATTCGTTTGATCTTTCTAATTTAATTCATGTTTTGATTTATATTTCAATAATTGTTTTCGCTCTTTATTTTATGAATATGGGTGGAACGGAAGTATGACCCATGTTCTAATTGAGTTATTGTAAAACTTGGAAAAGCTCTTTACTTGAACAACAGCTTGAAAACATATTATACTGAATTTCTAATTGTTTGTATTTAACGGGATACATGACATATAATCCCCTTATTTTTGGATAATTAGTATTCTTTTGGCATATAAACTAGAAATTGATTATCACCCTCTAATTGGAATTAATTGACCAAGGAATTGGCAGTTAATGAATTTTAGAGGAGACTAGAAAGGTCTAAGGAATTAGGGTCTAGTCACACATAGTTTGCCATGAATTAAATCTTGCATGATTAAAATAGTTAGTAAGAAAAATCAATCCAGAAAAATAGATAACTCTTAAACCTTAACTGTTTTCTCAATATTTTATTCCCAACTTATTTATCTGCATGTCTTTAATATTCTGAATTTACTGTTAATGCTTTTGAACTTTCAAACACTATTTTCTGCTTGTCTAACTAATCCTATCAAACGCTATTGTTGCTTAATCCATCAATTCTCATGGTATCGACCCTTACTCACGTAAGGTATTACTTGGTACGACCCGGTGCACTTGTCGGTTAGTAGTGTGTGTTGTAAAATACTGCATCAGAAAGCTAGAAAGAAAGTGAAAGATAAGAATAGGGGAATTCATTGAGATTGGGAGATATTGTTCTCTTTGGATTAAATCTAGCTCATCTCATCTTCAATCATGCAACTTATTGACCTCTTGGCAATCATGATTTATTGAGCCCCAATCCCGTGGTGACTCAATCTCTCAAATCTTGATAATCAGCCAATTCCTTGGTCTAATTGCTCATGAAGAGAGATATGCTTGGTCCCTGATTATACCACACATCATGATAGGTCCAAGTAGAGGGTGGATTATATGTCACCATATCCAATCACCAAAACCCAGATTCTACTCAAGTGTGAGAAGAAATTTCAAACATGGTTTCACATTTCCTCTTCCAATGTTTCCATGAAACCCATTTTGCATTCAACCTCTTTCCCAAAATGATTGAACACTAATCATTAAAACGAAATTCATTCTAGCAAATCAAAGAGAAGATGAAGAGAAGAAGAAATTCACTATCATTAATCCATCAAGTACAACAGAGCTCCCTCTCTTAATGAGAGGGAAGTTAGCTACTCATAGCTAAAGGAAAATTGCAAAAGATGGAACAAGATGAAAAGTGAATCTAACTATGCTTTCAAAAAAAGCTACTAAGCAACTCCGATTAATCACCTTCTCAGTACTTCCAGGGGTTATTTATACTACTCCTACTACTAGAAATTAAAAAATACAAAAAGAAAAGAAAATTACAATTGGAGAAAAAAGAAAACTCAATAAACGTGACCTCTAGTAGCTGGCATGTGACCGGCGCTTCAGTGGCGTGCCACGCCCAACTCTAAATAGGCTTTGCGTGCCACGCCCAGCTCTCAAGTGGCACGCCCCCATGTATTGATACCCCTGGCGTGCCACGACTTCGATCCCAAGTGGCACGCCCAGGGTCTTCTCAAGCTTTGGTTAGCCTGGTGTGCCACGCCTTCGAGCCCAAGTGGCACGCCCAGGCTTTTGTTGGGCCTTTGTTAGCCTCGCGTGCCACGCCTTCGATCCCAAGTGGCACGCCTAGGATCTGGCGTGCCATGCCCATTTATGTGCTTGGTTCTATCATTGGCGTGTCACGCCCAGAACTCAAGTGGCACGCCCATGTCTTCTTCTTGTTGATGAGTGGTGCTGGCGTGCCATGCTTGAGACTCAAGTGGCACACCCAAGTTATAGATGATGGCTGGCGTGCCACACCTTCGACACCAAGAGGCACGCTCGTATGGTTGGCCTCCTATATTCCTTTCTGGAAATTATAACTAGCGTTCCACGCCCAGGGTCTGGCATGCCACGCCCTTTGTGCACGCATCTTCACCGTTTTGGAAAATATAACTAGCGTGTCACGCCCAGGGTCTGGCGTGCCACGTCCATCGTTCCTCTTCATTCCAGTAGCTGGCGTGCCACGCCCAGCATTCAAGTGGCACGCTCAGATAAACCATGAGAGTTGGTGTTCCATGCCTTGGTACTCAAGTGGCACACCTAAGTGAAGATGAGAGCTTGGCATGCCACGCCTTCGACCTCAAGTGGCACGACCAGCTCTACTTTGCCTCCTCTAGCATTGGCGTGCCATGCCTAGGTCTTTAAGTAGCACGCCCAAGTGATGGTTGAGAGCTGGCGTGCCACGCCTTCAACGTCAAGTGGCACGCCCAGCTTTACTTAGCCTTATCTAGTCATTGGCGTGCCACGCCTGGGTCTTCAAGTGGCACGCCCAAGTGATGGTTGAGAGCTGACGCGCCACTCCTTCGACATCAAGAGGCACGCCCAGCTTTACTTGGCCTTTTCTAGTCATTGGCGTGCCACGCCCAGCTCCTGGCGTGCCACGCCCATATACTTTCATGGCGTTTGCTCCAAGTGGCACACCAGTTTCACACGCCCCCACTCTGTTTTATTATTTTCTTCCTTTTTTATTGCATTTTCACCTGAAATTCAACACAAACCCATTTCAAAGCAGTGTACCATAATACTTATCATTTAGCTGATGAAATTACATTGAAACAATGAATATGTGCTCTTTTTATGGTCCTTTTGCATAGATAAAAAGGGTAAATGATGCAAGTCATCAAGCATCAGAAGCCGTCGGGAATGTTACAGCCACTTGAGATTCCTCAGTGGAAGTAGGAAGGAATTACAATGGATTTTGTGACCGGTTTACTGAGGACTAGGTCGGGATTTGATGCAATTTAGGTGATCGTGGATCGCTTAACCAAATCTGCTCATTTTCTACCTATCCGAGTAAACTGTTCTATGGAAGAGCTGGCGAGATTGTACATCAAGGAGATAGTAAGGTTGCATGGTATGCCGTCGAGCATAGTATCGGACCGTGATCCCCGATTCACTTCAAGGTTTTGGAGAGCATTCCAAAGAGCTTTCGGTACGAAACTATGTCTTAGTACCACATATTATCCGCAAACTGATGGACAGTCAGAGAGAACCATTCAGTCATTGGAAGATATGCTGAAAGCGTATGTTTTGGATCAACCCAGAAGTTAGGACCACTACATATATTGGTGGAGTTTGCGTACAACAATAGCTTTCATGCGAGCATTGGGATGGCTCTGTATCTGGCCTTATATGGAAGGAAGTGCCAGTCTCCACTTTGTTGGTATGAATCTGGCGAAGCAAGTGTTTTGGGTCCAGATTTGGTAGCAGAGACTACTGAGAGTATTAACAAGATTCGTGCAAGGATTCTAACTGCTCAAAGTCGACAAAAGAGTTATGCGGATCAGAGAAGGAAATTGTTAGAATTTGAAGTGGGAAAGCACATATTCCTTAGGGTTACACCAACAACTGGGATTGGAAGAGAAATCAAGACCAAGAAGTTGAATCTGAGGTATATAGGACCATTTGAGATCCTAAAGTGATTCAGACTGGTGGCGTACCAAGTTGCCTTGCCAACTCACGTATCCAATCTACATGACGTGTTCCACGTGTCACAACTCCGTAAGTACACGTCGGATGCGGCTCATGTATTGGAGCCTGAGACGGTCGAGTTGAGGGAAAACTTGACTTTTCAAGTGACACCGGTTAGAATTGACGATACTAGTGTAAAGAAGCTGCGAGGAAAAGAAGTTCATTTGGTTAAAGTTGCTTGGAGGTGGGAAAGAGTAGAAGAGCACACTTGGGAGTTGGAGTCCGAGATGCGAAAGGATTATCCCGAGCTATTCTCATGTAATTCAAATTTTAAGGGCAAAATTTCTTATTTGGTGGGGAGAATGTAAGAACCGCAACTAATCAACCGGTTAATTAAGCGATTAATTGCCCAAATTAGATTCTGAAAAGCTAGAGAGAGAATTTGAGGTTTTAAATATCATTTTTGGACTCAGTGGGTCTTTCCGAGTCAGAAAGTGTGTTTTTTGCGAAAAACCGTGAAAAACTACGAACTGACAGTTGAACCGGTTGAATCGGTTCAAGTCTGCCCGGTACCGCACGAGAAAAGTGAAAAGTTGTTGAAAACCTTAGAAAAATATTAGAAGTTGAAAATTGGGCATTAATTTTAAAAGTTTGGCCCAAAGTTAGGCCAAACGGGCTAAAAACGCTAACGAGTTACACCGGGCCTAAGTTGGCCCAAGCCCAACATATAAAAGGGTTCATTCAGTGAACCAACTCAACACACAACACTCATAACACACACACATCAGAAATAAGAGAAGAGTGAGAGGAGAAGAGAAAATACTATTCACTCTCCACTTCAACTTGGGATATCTTGAGCTACGGCGCTCCAATTTGCGTGCCGTGAGCTGCTATGCGTTCCTTGTGAAGAGCTCTACAAAACCCATATAAGAAACTGGTAAGGAAAGCTTGAATTTGTCTTAGTTTTTCTCTTCAAAAATTTCGTGTTTACTAGGGCTTTGGGTTAAATGAGTTTTGTGATTTTGGATGTTTAGGTTTGCTCTAATCCTTGCTTAGCCTTGGGTTTTGACCTCCAAATCTGTTAGAAAAGGAAAGAGCCATTAAACCCTTGTGAATTTATGTTTAATTGGAACCTAGGTTGATTTGAGGTGATTTGTATGTATATAGTTTGATTTTTGTGGCTTTGGAAGCTATTGGAACTTAACTGTGCTTATTAGAGAGGAATTGAAAGCTTGGATTGTGGTTGGAAGCTTGTTTGTGCTAATTTGGAGATTTGGTGCATATAGGAAATCGGCCAAGGTATGGTTTCGGTTTCCTCTATGTAGTATATAATATTCATGGACACTTAGGCTAGTGACCCATAGGATAGGGTTGAATCTAAATGGTTGTTGAGTTGCTAAATGATGGTATGTGGTGATTTATAAGGAATTAATGATTGTTGTGTTTGATTATGATGGATGATGGTAATATGGTAATGATGATTGATTGTGTAACTTGAAAAGGAATATTGATGATGTAAGTGATGTTGAATTTGATGATTTAGCATTATGGTTGTAAGAGTGTGATATATTGGTGTTAATGTTGAAGATGATGAAATGTGAAGGAAAATGTGGTGATGTTAGTGTATTATGGCATAACAGGTCAATTTTGATGAAAAATGAGGTTTTTAAATGGTTTAGTATGATTTGGAATGTGAATGGTAAGAAATTGGGTAAATGGTGAAAATTGGTAAAATTGGGTTTTGGTAAACTTTGTTTGATCATAACTTTTGTCCCGATTTTCGAAATTGATTAAATTTTGTTTAGAATTAAAGATCTTTGAAAACCCTTTAATTTGATATAAAGATTGCCAAATTTGGAATTTTGTAGAGGAAGTTATGATCATTCAAAGTTGGTGTTAAAAATCTGAAATTCTGCAAAAAGTTGCAGAAATTCATGATTTCTGATATGTGCAGACGCACACCCTTGTGCGGGAGCACCCCCTGCAAAAATTTTGACCTGTGCGGACACACACACCTGTGCGCACACACAGGCAGGGAAGTGCATTCTGTTTGCCGCGCTAGCACAGCTTGTGCGTGCACATATCTAAGGGAACATTTCAACCTGTGTAGACGCACAGACCTGTGCGGACGCACACGTTGGGAAGGCCATTCTATTAGGTGTGCTGGCACAGGTTGTGCGGGTGAACAGATTCTGTAAGTTTTTTCACCTGTGCATACACACACCCCTGTGCGTATGCACACATTTTGAAATTTCCTGAGCTTGCGCACGCACGGACCTCTGTGCGGCCACACACGTCCTGTTTCTCAAATTTACTTGTTTTTCAACTATTTTACCTTCCCAACAAGGTTGTAAGCTTCTATAACACCATTTTAAGACTTTTGGGCTTGGTTTTGAGTATTTAAAAAATAGAGGCCTAGGTTTCTGGCGGGCTGAGGATGGTTTGATGTCATATGAAGGGTGATGGATATATAAGATGAGAAATCATGATTTGTTGATGTTGGAAACTGAATTGAGAATGGACAGTAGTTCAGATGAGTCGAGGACTCTGAATGAGATGATGGATCCATTTATACTGAAAATATTTTCTGAAAAACCACTGAAGTACTAATTTGTACTGAAATTATGAGACGTTATGCGCCCGGCAGGGATGGTGGTTAATCTCGCCTGTCGAGGTAGCGGCGGCGGCGTAAGGACGGTGGTTAATCCCGCTTACATTGAGATGTGAGGTCTGAGGCAAGAGTATCCCGCTCGCATCCCTTCGGACCTATAGAGCGTGCAGGCACCGGTACCTAGACAGTGATCCAAGCACTATATCTCGGGGGTTCCCATATGAGAAATCTGAAGGACGACGTCTCCATGGAGATGTGTCGGGTTGGCAGTTGAACCGACAATGTGATATCACAGCCAGTAGGACAGGCAT
The DNA here is from genome assembly GCF_003086295.3 of Arachis hypogaea. NCBI lineage: Eukaryota > Viridiplantae > Streptophyta > Magnoliopsida > Fabales > Fabaceae > Arachis > Arachis hypogaea. Next base: position 26,769,715 of record NC_092039.1, read on the forward strand.
TCATCATATGTATTTTCTATCTATTTGTATGCTTTGTTTACTTGTAATGGCTTGCCTAATTCAATAACATGCTTACTTGCTATTTGAATTATTTGCTTATATGCTTCTACTTGTGCTTTACTTGCATTGTATATTACCTTCGTTTTCTACTAGGATTGAGGAGGTTCGGAAGCTTGACACCTCAAAAACCCTCCTCTTCACAAGCTTTCAAGCCAAACCCTACAAGTTTCTAGCCTCCAGAGTTCCAATTCAAGTACTCCACTTCACTATCTTGACTTCAATTCATATGAATTCAATCTAACTCCAAATAATTTCATACATAACACAATTTCATTACATAAACTTCATAAAATTGGAGAATTCAAAGGGGACAAGAGTTCATCACCTTACCCACGGATAATTAGGGCAAAACTCGACAATTTTCCTCTGCTAGATCAAACCTAAAGCATCAAAAACCTGAAAATCCTCAATACCGCAACTTGTTCAAACGGTTTGCTTTATCACTTATCTTCATCCTAGCTAATATTTTCTCTTCGGTCTACCAGTGGCTGGCCTGACTTAAAAATTTCCAACCCTAATCTATAAGCTAGTTCATCCATCATCTTATTGACTGCTTTGTTTCTTTCTCTCCGTCTGTTTGACACCTTGAAATTGTGAACAATATTTTTCAAGTCTACAAGAGTGCTTCTATGTATTAACCATAGCCTATTCTTCGCTAGCTTTTTCACCATGGAAACATTTTCCTATTGATCAGCCACAACATAAATGACAAGGAGGAACTGTAACAAGGTTCTTTGGATCCAAGTCAATCACCAGTTTTGCAATTCGCTCACCCAAGTCCACATCTCCTTTGAAATGGCAGAAACCGAGCAAACTTGCCCAGAGTAATAACTCCTATGACATATCCCCTTAAAATTTTATTATGCTCCTCAGGAATTCTTTTGCCTCATCAACTAGCCTTTCGTTTGCCAGAAGATTTGCCATGCACAATTTGCCAGAAGATTTGCCATGCACAAAAAAAAGTGAAATTGGGCTTCACATTGAACACATCAGTCATTTGCATGAAGTAAAATATGCCCACAATCAATCTCTCTGCATGAGTGCAGGCACACAAGATGCTAATGAAGGTTACTGATGAGCGGATATTTTATACGCTTTTTGGGGGTAATTTCATGTAATTTTTAGTATATTTTAGTTAGTTTTTAGTATATTTTTATTAGTTTTTAGGCAAAATTCATATTTCTGGACTTTACTATGAGTTTGTGTATTTTTCTGTGATTTTAGTTATTTTCTGGCTGAAATTGAGGGAGCTGAGCAAAAATCTGATTTAGGCTGAAAAAGGACTGCTGATGTTGTTAGATTCTGACCTCCCTGCACTCGGAATGAATTTTTTGGAGCTACAGGAGTCCAATTGGTGCGCTCTTAATTGTTTTGGAAAGTAGACATCCAGGGCTTTCCAGCAATATATAATAGTCCATACTTTGCTCGAAGATAAACGACGTAAACTTGCATTTAACGCCAGTTCCATGTTCCATTCTGGCGTTAAACGCCAGAAACAGGTTGCAAATTGAAGTTAAACGCCCAAAACAGGTTACAACTTGACGTTTAACTCTAGAAATAGCCCAGGCACGTGAAAAGCTCAAGTCTCAACCCCAGCACACACCAAGTGGGCCCCAAAAGTGGATTTCTGCACTATCTATCTTAGTTTACTCATTTTTTGTAAACCTAGGTTACTAGTTTAGTATTTAAACAACTTTTAGAGATTTATTCTATATCTCATGACATTTTTAGATCTGAACTTTGTATCTTTGATGGTATGAGTCTCTAAACTCCATTGTTGGGGGTGAGGAGCCCTGCAGCGTCTCGATGAATTAATGCAATTATTTCTGTTTTCCATTCAAACACGCTTGTTTCTATCTAAGATATTCATTCACACTTCAATATGATGAATGTGATGATCCGTGACACTCATCACCATTCTCAACCTATGAACACGTGCCTGACAACCACCTCCGTTCTACATTAGATTGAATGAGTATCTCTTGGATTCCTTGATTAGAGTCTTTGTGGTATACGCTAGAATCCATTGGCAGCATTCTTGAGAATCCGGAAAGTCTAAACCTTGTTTGTGGTATTCCGAGTAGGATTCCGGGATTGAATGACTGTGACGAGCTTCAAACTCATAAGGGTTGGGCGTAGTGACAGACGAAAAAGGATCAATGGATCCTATTCCAGCATAAGTGAGAACCGACAAATGATTAGCTGTGCGATGACAGCGCACCTGGACCATTTTCACTGAGAGGACGGATTGTAGCCATTGACAACGATGATCCACCAACACATAGCTTGCCATAGGAGGAACCTTGCGCGCGTGAAGAATAAGACAGGGGGAAAGTAGAGATTCAGAGGACAAAGCATCTCCAAAACTCCAACATATTCTTCATTACTGCATAACAAGTATTTATTTCATGCTTTCTTGTTCATTTGCAAGTCAACTAATAATTATAATTGATATCCTGACTAAGAGTTACAAGATAACTATAGCTTGCTTCAAGCCAACAATCTCCATGGGATCGACCCTTACTCACGTAAGGTATTACTTGGACGACCCAGTGCACTTGCTGGTTAGTGGTACGAGTTGTGAAAAGTGTGATTTACAATTTCGTGCACCAAGTTTTTGGCGCCGTTGCCGGAGATTGTTCGAGTTTGAACAACTGACAGTTTATCTTGTTACTTAGATTAGGAAAAAATTTGTCTTTTTGATTTAAAGTCACAAGGATTTCATCTTTTATTATCCCTTTTAAAAAAAATCTTCCAAAAAAATATTATTTTTCTTTATTAGTTTTTAATTTTTTCTTGGAGTCTTTTATTTGAGTTTAGTTTCATATCTTAAGTTTGGTATCAATTGCATGTTTTTGTTCTCCTTTAAAAATACCTTTTTAAAACACGTTAAATTTATAACTCAGTTGGTTAAAGCGTTGTGCTTGTGTTCTTAGTAATTGGGCACTTTCTTTTAAAAACTTTTTCAAAAATAATTTTTCTTTGATTAAATCTTGTGCCAAACTTTAAGTTTGGTGTTCTCTTGTTAATTTTTCTTTAATTTTCAAAAATTTTATTTTGGTTCTCTAAAAATTTTAAGTTTGGTGTTCTTTCTTTTGTTCTTGTTGTTCTTGTGAGTCTTCAAGGTGTTCTTGAGTCTTCTTTGTGTTTTGATCTTAAAATTTTTAGGTTTGGTGTGCCTTGGTGTTTTCCCTCCAAAATTTTCGAAAACAAGGAGCATTGGATCTAAAAATTTTAAGTCTTGTGTCTTTTGTGTGTTCTTCTCTTTCATAATAAAATTCAAAAATAAAAAATATCTTTCCCTTTAATTGCTCATAATTTTTGAATCCCTTGGGTTGACTTGGTCAAAATTTTTCAAATTATATCCTTTTAAGATTTTTAAAATCATATATTTTTCAAAAATATCCTAACCACTTTCTCTCTCCTCACTTTTTCGAAAATCTTCAAAAAATATTTCAAATATTTTTTTATTTTTTATTTTTTATTTTTTATTTTATTTTATTATTTCAAAAATATTTTTAATAAATATAATAAAATAAATCCACGGCATCTCCCTTTCTCCATCATGGACCTAAGTGGAAATGAACAGTCCAGAAGGACTCTGGGGTCATATGCTAACCCTACTACTACTTCATATGGGAGTAGTATCTGTATACCCTCCATCGGAGTCAATAGTTTTGAGTTGAATCATCAGCTCATTATCATGGTGCAGCAAAGTTGCCAGTATTCTGGTCTTCCACAAGAAGAACCTATAGAGTTTCTGGCACAGTTTTTACAAATTGCTGACACAGTATATGATAAGAAAGTAGATCAAGATGTCTACATATTATTACTGTTTCCATTTGCTATAAAAGACCAAGCTAAGAGGTGGTTAAATAACCAACATAAGGCTAGCATAAGGACATAGAAACAGCTGTCAGAAAAATTCCTGAATCAATATTTCCCTCCAAAACGGATGACACAGCTAAGGCTGAACATCCAAGGCTTTAAACAAGAAGATAATGAATCTCTTTATGATGCCTGGGAGAGATACAGAGAGATGCTAAGAAAATGCACCTCTGAAATATTTTCAGAGTGGGTGCAGTTAGACATCTTCTATTATGGGCTTACAGAGAAAGCTCAGATGTCTTTGGACCACTCAGCTGGTGGATCTATACACATGAGAAAGATAATTGAAGAAGATCAAGAGCTCATTGATACAGTTGCCAGAAATTAGCATCTGTACCTGAGTAGTGAACCTTCCATGAAAGAAGAGGCTAAAACAGTAACTGCTGAACTCAGTCCTGCAGAACAAGTTACTGAATTCAATCAGCAATTGGATTTTCTAACAAAATAGCTAGCCGAATTCAAGGAAATACTACAAGACACAAGAATGGCTAATATGAATATGGAAGTAAAGTTGAAGCAAACAGAACAGCAGTTATCAAAATAAATATCAGAAGAGTGCTAAGCAGTTCAATTAAGAAGTGGGAAAACATTAAATACCTCACTTCAAGGCAGTAGAAAGCCAAGAAATGAACAAACTGCTACCCAAAATTCCTCTGAGGACAGTTAGAACCCAGAGAGGAATAATTCTGGTGCTCAAATGCCAGAAAAGGGTGGAGAACTGGCATTAAACGCCCAACCCATGCTCAGTTCTGGCGTTCAAATGCCACAAACAAGCAAGGAGTTGGCGTTAAACACCCAAGGGAAGCTCAATTCTGGCGTTCAAATGCCAGAAACAGGTAAAGAGTTGGCGTCCAACGCCAATCCACCTTCCAACCCTAGCATTCAAACGCCAGTGAGGGATCAGACACATATAAGTGCTGATAGCAACCCCTCTAAAAAGGCTTCTCCAACCACATCTGTAGAAAATAAACCTGCAGCAACTAAGGTTGAGGAATACAAAGCCAAAATGCCTTATCCTCAGAAACTCTGCCAAACGAAATAGGATAAGCAATTTGTCTGCTTTGCAGACTATCTCATGACTCTTGAAATAAAGATTCCGTTTTCAGAGGCACTTGAGCAAATACCCTCTTATGCTAAGTTCACGAAAGAGATCTTAAGTCATAAGAAGGATTGGAGAAAAACTGAAAAAGTTTAGCTCACTGAAGAATGCAGTGCAGTCATTCTGAAAAGCTTACCAGAGAAGCTTAAAGATCCCGGAAGCTTCATGATACCATGCACATTAGAGGATACTTGTACCAAGAAAGCTCTATGTGATCTTAGAGCAAGTATCAACCTAATACCTGCATTCACTATCAAAAAGCTTGGTTTGACTGAAGAAGTCAAACCAACCCAGATATGTCTCCAACTTGCTGATGGCTCCATTAAATACCCATCAGGCGTGATTGAAGACATGATTGTCAAGGTTGGGCCATTTTCCTTTCCCACTGACTTTGTAGTGCTGGAAATGGAGGAGCACAAGAGTGCAACTCTCATTCTAGAAAGACCTTTCCTAGCAACTGGACGAACCCTCATTGACATCCAAAAAGGGGAATTAACCCTGAGAGTTAATGAGGACGAGTTTAAGTTGAATGTTGTCAAAGCTATGCAGCATCCATACACCCCAAACGACTGCATGAGCATTGATATTATTGACTCTCTAGTGGAAGAGGTCAATATGATTGAGAGTCTTGAATCAGAGCTAGAGGATATCATTAAGGATGTTCAGCCTGATCTGGAGGAATTAGAGAGAATAATAGAACCTCCGAAAATTCCTCAGGAAGAGGAAAAACTTCCTAAACTCAAGCTCAAACCATTACCACCATCCCTGAAATATGCATTTCTGGGAGAAGGTGACACTTTTCCTGTAATCATAAGCTCTACCTTAGAGCCACAGGAAGAGGAAGCATTAATTCAAGTGCTGAGGACACACAAGACAGCTCTTGGGTAGTCCATCAGTGATCTTAAGGGCATTAGCCCAGCCAGATGCATGCACAAGATCCTATTGGAGGATAACGCTAAGCCAGTGGTTCAACCACAAAGGCGGCTGAATCCAGCCATGAAGGAGGTGGTGCAGAAGGAGGTCACTAAATTACTAGAGGCTGTGATTATTTATCCTATTTCTGATAGCCCCTGGGTGAGCCCTGTCCAAGTCGTTCCTAAGAAGGGTGGCATGACAGTGATTCATAATGGAAAAAAATGAACTGGTTCCTACAAGAACAGTTACGTGAGCGGAAATTGGCAGATTAAGAATTAATTAGAAAAATGGCGTTGCGAGTACAGTTTTTAACCAGCAAAAATCCATTCGTCAATTTAGAAGAGGGTTGTTACAAATTTTAGAAATAAAATACTGGGAGTATGAGTCCTAGGTCGTCTCCCACCGAGTTGCAGGAAGATGTGCTATTTTATCAATCAGAGATTTTCAAAAGGGGTTTTGAATTTGATGAATAGAAAATTAAATTAGAGAATTTATATGATTTAAATAAAATCTTGACCGGGAGAAGATTAATTGGAAGTTCTATCCTTGTTAGAATTTTATCAAGAGCAATTAATAATTAGTCATTGTTTACATTTAGTTAACCCTCAACGAATGAAGGAAAGTCAAATTAAAAGTCAAATTCTATTCACAAGTCCTAATCCTCTCCCTTGGGAAGGATTAGAGTTAGTGACTAACAAGCCAACCAACAATGAACCAATTACAATTGAACTCTTGAGTATTCTAACTCAAGGTTCTCCTTTTAATCATCTCCCAATCAAGTTGGGGGACTACTCCATAATCGTAATTGTAGAATTCACAAAATCAATGGGAGAAATAAGAGAATACATAATAAATAATAATGAAAGATATTAATTAAAAGTAGAAATAGTCTTGTATTAATAAACTATGAAAAATAATCCAATGTCAACTCTGGACAAATTAAGAATATGGAAGAGTAAATGAAAAGTAAATAACAAACTATGATGACCAGTACCGGAGGTAGACTCTTCTCAAAAGCTAAAGCCAAAATTCTTCAAAATCCTAATTTATGAATGTTCAAGTGAGAAACCTAGGGGAGGAGTAAATTTAGATCTAAAAACTTGAAATTTTGTGTGGAATCAATTCTCCTCCGTCTCTGCATGTTCCTTGGCTCTAATCTATGTTTCTGGGCCAAAAACTGGGTTACAAATGCGGCTCAGAATCTCTGCCACCGACTTTTGTAATTCTGCAAATTGCGCACATCACGCGGCTGCGTCGTCCACGCGATAGCGTCACTCAGCGTTTTTCATACCACGCGTGCGCATCGTCAACGCATTCGCGTCGTTCGTGCAGCTTCCAATCCGCGCGGTCGCGTCAGGCACACGAGCGTGTTACTCTGATTTCTTCCATTTTGCATGGTCGCGTGAGCCATGCAACCGCGTGACTTCTCACTGGTCATCTCCTCAATTCCTTGTGTTCCTTCCATTTTTGCACGCATTCTCTTCACTCCTTATGCCATCCTTGCCCTATGAAGCCTGAAACACTTAACACACAGATCACGGCATCTAATGGTACGAAGAAAAATAAAAATATACAACTAAAAGGTCTTTAGGAAGCAAGTTTTCAATCATAGAATATTTTTAGGAAGGAATTATAAATACATGCAAATCATATGAATAAGTGGGCGAAGACCTGATAAAACCACACAATTAAACACAATATGAATCACAAAATAGTGATTTATCAACCTCCCCACACTTAAACATTAGCATGTCCTCATGCTAAGTTGAAGGAGATAAATATGAATGAATAGGAACATGTAAGACTGATGAGCGGATAATTTATACGCTTTTTGGCATTGTTTTTAGGTAGTTTTTAGTAAGTTCAAGCTACTTTTAGGGATGTTTTCATTAGTTTTTATGTTAAATTCGCATTTCTGGACTTTACTATGAGTTTGTGTATTTTTCTGTGATTTCAGGTAATTTCTGGCTGACATTGAGGGACTTGAGCAAAACTCTGAAAAAGGCTGACAAAAGGACTGCTGATGCTATTGGAATCTGACCTCCCTGCACTCGAAATAGATTTTCTGGAGCTACAAAACTCCAAATGGCGCGCTCTCAGCGGCGTTGGAAAGTAGACATCCAGAGCTTTCCAGCAATATGTAATAGTTCATACTTTATTCGGGAATTGATGACGTAAAGTGGCGCTCAACGCCAAGTACATGCTGCTGTCTAGAGTCAAACGCCAGAAACACGTCACGACCCGGAGTTGAACGCCAGAAACACGCTATAACTCGGCGTTCAACTCCAATAAAAGCCTCAGCTCGTGGATAGATCAAGCTCAGCCCAAACATACACCAAGTGGGCTCCGGAAGTAGATTTATGCATCAATTACTTACTTCTGTAAATCCTAGTAGCTAGTCTAGTATATATAGGACATTTAACTATTGTATTAGACGTCTTTTGACCACGTTACATCTTTGAACGTTTAGTTCTTAGACCTTAGGGGCTGGCCTCTCAGCCATACCTGAACCTTTCACTTATGTATTTTCAACGATGGAGTTTCTACACACCATAGATTAAGGGTGTGGAGCTCTGCTGTACCTCAAGTTTCAATACAATTACTATTATTTTCTATTCAATTCTCTTTTATTCCTATTCTAAGATATTCGTTGCACTTCAACTTGATGAATGTGATGATCCGTGACACTCATCATCATTCTCACCTATGAACGCGCGTGACTGACAACCACTTCCGTTCTACCTTAGGCCGGGCGCATATCTCTTAGATTCCCCAACAGAATCTTCGTAGTATGAGCTAGATAGATGGCGGCATTCATGGGAATCCGGAAAGTCTAACCTTGTCTGTGGTATTCCGAGTAGGATTCCGGGAATCTGGAAAGTCTAACCTTGTCTGTGGTATTCCGAGTAGGATTCCGGGATTGAATGACTGTGACGAGCTTCAAACTTCTGAAGGCTGGGCGTTAGTGACAGACGCAAAAGAATCAAGGGATTCTATTCCAACCTGATTGAGAAACGACAGATGATTAGCCGTGCTGTGACAGAGCATAGGACCATTTTCACTGAGAGGATGGGATGTAGCCATTGACAACGGTGATGCCCTACATACAGCTTGCCATGGAAAGGAGTAAGAAGGATTGGATGAATGTAATAAGAAAGTAGAGATTCAAGAGAAGCACAGCATCTCCATACGCCTATCTGAAATTCCCACTATTGATTTACATAAGTATTTCTATCCTATTTTATTTTCTGTTTATTATTAATTTTCGAACTCATCATAAACCATTTAATCTGCCTAACTGAGATTTACAAGGTGACCATAGCTTGCATCATACCAACAATCTCTGTGGGATCGACCCTTACTCACGTAACGTATTACTTGGATGACCCAGTACACTTGCTGGTTAAGTTGAACGGAGTTGTGATCACATATGCCAAAGAGCCATTAAATAAATCTCATGCAAATACAAAGAGGGCAAATCACAATTTCGTCCACCAAGTTTTTGGCGCCGTTGTCGGGGATTGTTTGAGTATGGACAACTGACGGTTCATCTTGTTGCTCAGATTAGGTAATTTTCTTTTCAAAAACTTTTTCAAAAATTTTTCTTTTCTTTTTCGTTTTTTCCAAAAATATTTTCGAAAATAATAATAAAAATACAAAAAAAATTAAAAAATCATAAAAACCAAAAATATTTTGTGTTTCTTGTTTGAGTCTTGAGTCAATTTTTAAGTTTGGTGTCAATTGCATGCTTTAAAAATTTTTTCTTGTATTTTTCGAAAATTCCATGCATTCATAGTATTCTTCATGATCTTCAAGTTGTTCTTGACAAGTCTTCTTGTTTGATCTTGATGATTTCTTGTTTTGTGTTGTTTGTTGTTTTTCATATGCATTTTTCGTTTGTTAGAGTCCATGCATTAAAGATTTCTAAGTTTGGTGTCTTGCATGTTTTCGTTGCATCAAAAATTTTTCAAAATTATGTTCTTGATGTTCATCATGATCTTCAAAGTGTTCTTGGTGTTCATCTTGACATTCATAGTGTTCTTGCATGCATCTTGTGTTTTGATCCAAAATTTTTATGTTTTGGGTCATGTTTGTGTTTTTCTCTCTCCTCATTAAAAATTCAAAAATAAAAAAAATATCTTTTCCTTATTTCCCTCCAAATTCTCGAAATTTTGGGTTGACTTGGTCAAAATTTTAAAAAATTAGTTGTTTCTCACAAGTCAAGTCAAATTTTCAATTTTAAAAATCTTATCTTTTCAAAATCTTTTTCAAAAATTATATCTTTTTCATTTTTTTCTATTTTTTGAAAATTTCAAAAATCTTTTTCAAATTATTTTCAAAAGCTTTTTATTATCTTTTACATCATATTTTCGAAAATTAGCTAACAATTTATGTGATTGATTCAAAAATTTGAAGTTTGTTACTTTCTTGTTAAGAAAGGTTCAATCTTTAAAATTCTAGAATCTTATCTTTTAGTTTCTTGTTAGTTAAGTAATTAATTTTAATTTTAAAAATTAAATCTTTTTCAAAAACTAATTTCAATCATATCTTTTTAAAACCATATCTTTTAAAATCATATCTTTTCAAAAAATATCTTTTTAATCTTATCTTTTCAAAAATCATATCTTTTTATCATATCTTTTTATCGTATCTTTTATATCATATCTTTTTCAAAATTTTATCTTTTTCAAAAATTTAATTTCAAAATATCTTATCTAACTTCTTATCTTCTTATCTTTTCAAATTTGATTTTAATATCTTTTTCAACTAACTATTTAACTTTTTGTTTGTTTCTTATCTTTTTCAAAATCACCTAACTACTTCTCCCTCTCTAATTTTCGAAAATATCTCACCCCTTTTTCAAAAATTCTTTTTAATTAATTCAATGTTTTAATTCTATCTTATCTTTTATTTTCAAAAATACTAACCTCTTTTTCAAAATTATTTTCGAAATTCTCCCTCTCTTTTCTTATTCTATTTAATTATTTATTTACTAACACTTCTCTTCACCTCTCTTCATCTAAAAATTCGAACCTATTCTTCTTCACTCTTCTCCCCTTTCTTCTTCTACTAACATAAAGGAATCTCTATACTGTAACATAGAGGATTCCTCTTCTTTTCTTGTTTTCTTCTCTTTCATATGAGCAGGAACAAAGAAAAAGGCACTCTTGTTGAAATTGATCCTGAACCTGAAAGGACTCTGAAGAGAAAACTAAGAGAAGCTAAATTACAACAATCCAAAGGTAACCTTTTAGAAATATTAGAACAAGAGAAGGAGATGGCAGCCGAACCCAACAACAATAATGCAAGGAGAATGCTTGGTGACTTCACAAAGCCAACGTCCAAATTTGATGGAAGAAGCATCTCCATTCCTGCCATTGGAGCCAATAATTTTGAGCTTAAGCCTCAACTAGTTGCTTTAATGTAATAGAACTGCAAGTTTTATGGACTTCCATCCGAAGATCCTTACCAGTTTTTAACTGAGTTCTTGCAGATTTGTGATACTGTTAAGACGAATGGAGTAGATCCTGAAGTCTACAGGCTCATGCTTTTCCCTTTTGCTATAAGAGACAGAGCTGGAATATGGTTGGATTCACAACCTAAGGATAGCCTGGACTCCTGGGAGAAGCTGGTCACGGCCTTCTTGGATAAATTTTTTCCTCCTCAAAAGCTGAGCAAGCTGAGAGTGGATGTTCAAACCTTCAAACAAAAAGATGGTGAATCCCTCTATGAAGCGTGGGAAAGATACAAGCAACTGACCAAAAGGTGTCCATCTGACATGTTTTCAGAATGGACCATCTTAGATATATTCTATTATGGTCTATCTGAATTTTCGAAAATGTCATTGGACCATTCTGCAGGTGGATCAATTCACCTAAAGAAAATGCCTGCAGAAGCTCAAGAACTAATTGACATGGTTGCAAATAACCAATTCATGTACACTTCTGAGAGGAATTCCGTGAATAATGGGATACCTCAGAAGAAAGGAGTTCTTGAGATTGATGCTCTGAATGCCATATTGGCTCAGAACAAAGTGTTGACTCAGCAAGTCAACATCATCTCTCAAAGTCTGAATAGATGGCAAAATGCATCCAACAGTACTAAAGAGGTAGCTTCTGAAGAAGCTTATGATCCTGAGAACCTTGCAATGGCAGAGGTCAATTACATGGGTGAACCTTATGGAAACACCTATAATTCATCATGGAGAAATCATCCAAATTTCTCATGGAAGGATCAACAAAAGCCTCAACAAGGCTTTAACAATGGTGGACGCAATAGGCTGAGCAATAGCAAGTCTTTTCCATCATCTTCTCAGTAACAGACAGAGAATTCTGAACAAAGCACTTCTAATTTAGCAAATTTAGTCTCTGATCTGTCAAAGGCCATTTTAAGTTTCATGAGTGAAACAAGGTCCTCCATTAGAAATTTGGAGGCACAAGTGGGCCAGCTGAGTAAGAAAGTTATTGAAATTCCTCCCAGTATTCTCCCAAGCAATACAGAAGAGAATTCAAAAGGAGAGTGCAAGGCCATTGATGTGATCAATATGGCCGAATGCACAAGGGAGGAGAAGGACGAAAATCCTAGTGAGGAAGACCTCCTGGGACGTCCCTCAAGCAAGAAGGAGTTTCCTATTAAGGATCCAAAGGAATCTGAGGCTCATATAGAGACCATAGAGATTCCATTAAATCTCCTTCTGCCATTCATGAGCCCTGAAGACTATTCTTCCTCAGAAGAGGATGAAAATGTGACTGGAGAGCAAGTTGCTCAATATTTAGGAGCTATCATGAAGCTGAATGCCAAGTTGTTTGGTAATGAGACTTGGGAAAGTGAACCTCCCTTGCTCATTAGTGAACTGGATACATGGATTCAGCAAACTCTACCTCAAAAGAGACAAGATCCTGGCAAGTTCTTAATACCTTGTACCATAGGCACCATGACCTTTGAAAAAGCTCTATGTGATCTGGGGTCAGGGATAAATCTTATGCCACGCTCTGTAATGGAGAAGCTGCGATCATTGAGGTACAACCTGCCTTGTTCTCATTACAATTGGCAGACAAGTCATTGAGACAAGCTTATGGAATAGTAGAGGACGTGTTAGTAAAAGTTGAAGGCCTTTACATCCCTGCTGATTTCATAATCTTAGACACTAGGAAGGAAGAGGATGAATGCATCATCCTTGGAAAACCTTTCCTAGCTACAGCAGGAGCTGTGATAGATGTCAACAGAGGTGAATTAGTCCTTCAATTGAATGGGGACTACCTTGTGTTTAAGGCACATGGCCATCCCTCTATGACAAAAGAGAGTAAGCATGAAGAGCTTCTCTCAGTTCAGAGTCAAGAAGAGCCCCCACAGTCAAACTCTAAGTTTGGTGTTGGGAGGTGGTGCGCAAAATTGTGATCAATACTTTTCACAACTCAAATAATCCCCGGTAAAGAATCCAAAAACTTGGTGTTCAATACCATGGCATAAACACAACTTCGCACAACTAACCAGCAAGTGTACTGGGTCGTCCAAGTAATAAACCTTACGCGAGTAAGGGTCGATCCCACAGAGATTGTTGGTATGAAGCAAGCTATGGTCACCTTGTAAATCTCAGTCAGGCAAACTCAAATGGATATGAATGATGATATACAAATAAAACATAAAGATAAAGATAGAGATACTTATGCAATTCATTGGTGAGAATTTCAGATAAGCGTATGGAGATGCTTGTCCCTTCCGTCTCTCTACTTTCCTACTGTCTTCATCCAATCCTTCTTACTCCTTTCCATGGCAAGCTTATGCAAGGGTTTCACCGTTGTCAGTGGCTACCTCCCATCCTCTCAGTGGAAATGTTCAACGCACCCTGTCACGGCACGGCTATCCATCTGTCAATTCTCGATCAGACCGGAATAGAATCCAGTGATTCTTTTGCGTCTGTCACTAACGCCCCGCCTTCAGGAGTTTGAAGCACGTCACAGTCATTCAGTCATTGAATCCTACTCAGAATACCACAGACAAGGTTAGACCTTCCGGATTCTCTTGAATGCCGCCATCAGTTCTAGCCTATACCACGAAGACTCTGATCTCACGAAATGGCTGGCTCGTTTGTCAGGCGAGCACTCGGTTGTCAGGCGATCAACCATGCGTCGTGTTTCAGGAATCCAAGAGATATCCACCCAATCTAAGGTAGAACGGAGGTGGTTGTCAGTCACACGTTCATAGGTGAGAACGATGATGAGTGTCACGGATCATCACATTCATCAAGTTGAAGAACAAGTGGTATCTTGGAACAAGAACAAGCGGAATAGAATAGAAGAACAATAGTAATTGCATTAATACTCGAGGTACAGCAGAGCTCCACACCTTAATCTATGGTGTGTAGAAACTCCACCGTTGAAAATACATAAGAACAAGGTCTAGGCATGGCCGTGAGGCCAGCCTCCCAATGATCTAAGAACTAAACGTCCAAAGATGATCAAAGGATCTCAAAATAATCCAAAGATCCAAAGATTCAAAGATCAAAATACAATAGTAAAAGGTCTTATATACAGAGAACTAGTAGCCTAGGGTGTACAGAGATGAGTAAATGACATAAAAATCCACTTCCGGGCCCACTTGGTGTGTGCTTGGGCTGAGCATTGAAGCATTTTCGTGTAGAGACTCTTCTTGGAGTTAAACGCCAGCTTTTATGCTAGTTTGGGCGTTTAACTCCCATTTTGGTGCCAGTTCCGGCGTTTAACGCTGGAATTTCTGAGGGTGACTTTGAACGCCGGTTTGGGCCATCAAATCTTGGGCAAAGTATGGACTATCATACATTGCTGGAAAGCCCAGGATGTCTACTTTCCAACGCCATTGAGAGCGCGCCAATTGGGCTTCTGTAGCTCCAGAAAATCCACTTCGAGTGCAGGAAGGTCAGAATCCAACAGCATCTGCAGTCCTTTTTAGTCTCTGGATCAGATTTTTGCTCAGGTCCCTCAATTTCAGCCAGAAAATACCTGAAATCACATAAAAACACACAAACTCATAGTAAAGTCCAGAAAAGTGAATTTTAACTAAAAACTAATAAAAATATACTAAAAACTAACTAGATTATACTAAAAACATACTAAAAACAATGCCAAAAAGCGTACAAATTATCCGCTCATCACAACACCAAACTTAAATTGTTGCTTGTCCTCAAGCAACTGAAAATCAAATAAGATAAAAAGAAGAGAATATGCAATGAATTCCAAAAACATCTATGAAGATCAGTATTAATTATATGAGCGTGGCTTTTAGCTTTTTGCCTCTGAATAGTTTTGGCATCTCACTCTATCCTTCGAAATTCAGAATGGTTGGCTTCTTTAGGAACTCAGAGTCCAGATAGTGTCATTGATTCCCCTAGTTAAGTATGATGATTCTTGAACAAAGCTACTTTATTGAGTCTTGGTCGTGGCCCAAAGCACTCTGTCTTCCAGTATTACCACCGGATACATACATGCCACAGACACATAATTGGGTGAACCTTTTCAGATTGTGACTCAGCTTTGCTAGAGTCCCCAATTAGAGGTGTCCAAGGTTCTTAAGCACACTCTTTTTGCCTTGGATCACAACTTTATTTCTTTCTTTTCTCTCTTTTTTTTTCGTTTTCTCCTTCTCTCTTTTTGTTTTTTTTTTTAAATTTTTTTTTGTATTCACTGCTTTTTCTTGCTTCAAGAATCATTTTTTTTTATGATTTTTCAGATCCTCAGTAACATGTCTCCTTTTTCATCATTCTTTCAAGAGCCAACATTCATGAACCACAAATTCAAAAGACATATGCACTGTTTAAGCATACATTCAGAAAACAAAAATATTGCCACCACATCAAAATCATTAAACTGTTATAAAATTCAAAATTCATGCAATTCTTATCTTTTTCAATTAAGCACGTTTTTTTATTCAAGAGAGGTGATGGATTCATAGGACATTCATAAATTTAAGGCATAGACACTAAGACACTAATGATCACAAGACACAAACATAGATAAACATAAGCACTAAAATTCGAAAAACAGGAAATAAAGAACAAGGAAATTAAAGAACGGGTCCACCTTAGTGATGGTGGCTTGTTCTTCCTCTTGAAGATCCTGTGGAGTGCTTGAGCTCCTCAATGTCTCTTCCTTGTCTTTGTTGCTCCTTTCTCATGATTCTTTGATCTTTTCTAATTTCATGGAGGAAAGTGCATCCCTTGAGGAATCTCAGGGATTTCATGATGAGTGGGGTCTCTTGTGTGCTCCATCCTCTTCTTAGTGATGTGCTTGTCCTCATCAATGGGGATGTCTCCCTCTATGTCAACTCCAACTGAATAACAGAGGTGACAAATGAGATGAGGAAAGGCTAACCTTGCCAAGGTAGAGGACTTGTCCGCCACCTTATAGAGTTCTTGAGCTATAACCTCATGAACTTCTATTTCTTCTCCAATCATGATGCTATGAATCATGATAGCCCGGTCTATAGTACTTTGGACCGGTTGCTAGTGGGAATGATTGAGCGTTGGATAAACTCTAAACTCTAGCCACGGGCTTGAGGTCATGCCTTCTCAATTGAACCGGCTTTCCTCTTGAATCTCTCTTCCATTGGGCGCCCTCTTCACATATGACTGTGAGGACTTGGTCCAACCTTTGATCAAAGTTGACACTTCTAGTGTAAGGATGTTCATCTCCTTGCATCATGGGCAAGTTGAATGCCAACCTTACATTTTCCGGACTAAAAACCAAGTATTTCCCTCGAACCATAGTAAGCCAATTCTTAGGATCCGGGTTCATACTTTGATCATGGTTCTTGGTGATCCATGCATTGGCATAGAACTCTTGAACCATCAAGATTCTGACTTGTTGAATGGGGTTGGTAAGAACTTCCCAACCTCTTCTTCGGATCTCATGTCGGATCTCCGGATATTCACTCTTTTTGAGTGAAAAAGGGACCTCGGGGATCATCTTCTTCAAGGCCACAACTTCATAGAAGTGGTCTTGATGCACCCTTGAGATGAATCTCTCCATCTCCCATGACTCGGAGGTGGAAGCTTTTGCCTTCCCTTTCCTCTTTCTAGAGGTTTCTCCGGCCTTGGATGCCATAAATGGTTATGGAAAAACAAAAAGCAATGCTTTTACCACACCAAACTTAAAAGGTTTGCTCGTCCTCGAGCAAAAGAAGAAAGAAGAGAGTAGAAGAAGAAGAAATGAGAGAGAAGGGAATGACTTGTGTTCGGCCAAAAGGGGGAGAAGTGGTGTGAAAATGAAGGAGTGAAGAAGGGTTTATATAGAGTGGGGGGAGTCATGGTTCGGTCATGTATGGGTGGGTTTGGGAGGGAAAGTGGTTTGAATTTGAATGGTGAGGTAGGTGGGGTTTTATGAAGGATGGATGTGAGTGGTGAAGAGAAAAATGGGATTTGATAGGTGAAGGGCTTTTGGGGAAGAGGTGTTGAGGTGATTGGTGAAGAAGAGAGAGAGTGGTGGGGTAGGTGGGGATCCTGTGGGGTCCACAAATCCTGAGGTGTCAAGAAAAAGTCATCCCTACACCAAATGGCAAGCAAAATTGCGTTTCTGGCCAATTCTGGCGTTAAACGCCAGGCTGGTGCCCATTTCTGGCGTTTAACGCCAGCTTCTTGCCCTTTTCTGGCGTTTAACGCCAGTCTGGTGCCCCTTTCTGGCGTTAAACGCCCAGAATGGTGCCAGACTGGGCGTTAAACGCCCAACAGCTAGCCTTACTGGCGTTTAAACGCCAGTAGGTTCTTCCTCCAGGGTGTGCTATTTTTCTTTCTGTTTTTCATTCTGTTTGTGCTTTTTTCATTGATTTTGTGACTTCTCATGATCATCAACCTACAAAAGACATAAAATAACAAAAGAGAATAGATAAAATATAACATTGGGTTGCCTCCCAACAAGCGCTTCTTTAGTGTCATTAGCTTGACAGAGGACTCTCATGGAGCCTCAGAAATGCTCAGAGCTATGTTGGAACCTCCCAACACCAAACTTAGAGTTTGAATGTGGGGGTTCAACACCAAACTTAGAAGTTGGTTGTGGCCTCCCAACACCAAACTTAGAGTTTGACTGTGGGGGCTCTGTTTTGCTCTGTTTTGAGAGAAGCTATTCATGCTTCCTCTCCATGGTGATAGAGGGATATCCTTGAGCCTTAAACACAAAGGATTCTTCATTCACTTGAATGATCAATTCTCCTCTATCAACATCAATCACAGCCTTTGCTGTGGCTAGGAAGGGTCTGCCAAGGATGATGGATTCATCCATTCACTTCCCAGTCTCTAGGACTATGAAATCAGTAGGGATGTAATGGTCTTCAACTTTTACCAGAACATCCTCTACAAGTCCATAGGCTTGTTTTCTTGATTTGTCTGCCATCTCTAGTGAGATTTTTGCAGCTTGCACCTCAAAGATCCCTAACTTCTCCATTACAGAGAGAGGCATGAGGTTTACACTTGACCCTAAGTCACACAAGGCCTTCTTGAAGGTCATGGTGCCTATGGTACAAGGTATTGAAAACTTCCCAGGATCCTGTCTCTTTTGAGGCAGTTTCTGCCTAGACAAGTCATCCAGTTCTTTGGTGAGCAAAGGGGGTTCATCCTCCCAAGTCTCATTTCCAAATAACTTGTCATTTAGCTTCATGATTGCTCCAAGGTATTTAGCAACTTGCTCTTCAGTGACATACTCATCCTCTTCAGAGGAAGAATACTCATCAGAGCTCATGAATGGCAGAAGTAAGTCCAATGGAATCTCTATGGTCTCATTTTGAGCCTCAGATTCCCATGGTTCCTCATTGGGGAACTCATTGGAGGCCAGTAGACGTCCATTGAGGTCTTCCTCAGTGGCGTTCACTGCCTCTCCTTCCTCCCAAAATTCGGCCATGTTGATGGCCTTGCACTCTCCTTTTGGATTTTCTTCTGTATTGCTTGGAAGAGTACTAGGAGGGAGTTCAGTAATTTTCTTGCTCAGCTGACCCACTTGTCCTTCCAAGTTTCTAATGGAGGACCTAGTTTCAGTCATGAAACTTTGAGTGGTTTTGATCAGATCAGAGACCATGGTTGCTAAGTCAGAGTTATTCTGCTTAGAACTCTCTGTCTGTTGCTGAGAAGATGATGGAAAAGGCTTGCTATTGCTAAACCTGTTTCTTCCACCATTATTATTGTTGAAACCTTGTTGAGGTCTCTGTTGATCCTTCCATGAAAAATTTGGATGATTTCTCCATGAAGGATTGTAGGTGTTTCCATAGGGTTCTCCCATGTAATTCACCTCTTCCATTGAAGGGTTCTCAGGATCATAAGCTTCTTCCTCAGATGAAGCTTCCTTAGTACTGCTTGGTGCATTTTGCATTCCAAACAGACTTTGAGAAATCATATTGACTTGTTGAGTCAGTATTTTATTCTGAGCCAGTATGGCATTCAGAGTGTCAATCTCAAGACCTCCTTTCTTCTGACTAGTCCCATTGTTCACAGGATTCCTTTCAGAAGTGTACATGAATTGGTTATTTGCAACCATTTCAATCAGCTCTTGAGCTCCTGTAGGCGTCTTCTTCAGATGAAGAGATCCTCCAGCAGAGCTATCCAAAGACATCCTGGATAGTTCAGAGAGACCATCATAGAAAATACCTATGATGCTCCATTCAGAAAGCATATCAGTGGGACACTTTCTGATTAATTGTTTGTATCTTTCCCAAGCTTCATAGAGGGATTCTCCTTCCTTCTGTCTGAAGGTTTGGACTTCCACTCTAAGCTTACTCAATTTTTGAGGTGAAAAGAACTTTGCCAAGAAGGCATTGACTAGCTTTTCCCAAGAGTTCAGGCTCTCTTTAGGTTGTGAGTCCAACCATATTCTAGCTCTGTCTCTTACAGCAAAAGGGAATAGCATAAGTCTGTAGACCTCAGGGTCAACCCCATTAGTCTTGACAGTGTCACAGATTTGCAAGAACTCAGCTAAAAACTGATGAGGATCTTCCAATGGAAGTCCATGGAACTTGCAATTCTGTTGCATTAGAGAAACTAATTGAGGCTTAAGCTCAAAGTTGTTTGCTCCAATGGCAGGGATAGAGATGCTTCTCCCATAGAAGTCGGGAGTAGGTGCAGTAAAGTCACCCAGCACCTTCCTTGCATTGTTGGCATTGTTGTTGTTTTCGGCTGCCATGTGTTCTTCTTCTTTGAAGATTTCTGTTAGGTCCTCTACAGAGAGTTGTGCCTTAGCTTCTCTTAGCTTTCGCTTCAAGGTCCTTTCGGGTTCAGGATCAGCCTCAACAAGAATGCTTTTGTCTTTGCTCCTGCTCATAAGAGAAAGAAGAGAACAAGCAAATGTGGAATCCTCTATGTCACAGTATAGAGATTCCTTGAGGTGTCAGAGGAAAAGAAAAATGGAAGACAGAAGTAGAAAATTCGAACTTATCAAAGAAGATGGAGTTCGAATTTTGCATTAAAGAATAGTGTTAGTCCATAAATAGAAGGATGTGAGAAGAAGAGAGGTAATTTTCGAAAATTAAGTGAAAGATTTTGAAAACATTTTGAAAAAAAACTTAATTGATTTTCGAAAACCAAGGGTGGAAAAGAAATCAAGTGATTTTTGAAAAAGATTTTGAAATTAGAAATTAAAAAGATATGATTGAAAATTATTTTGAAAAAGATGTGGTTAAGAAGATATGATTGTTTTAAAAAGATGTGATTGAGAAGATATAATTTGAAAAACATTTTAAGAAGATTTGATTTTGAAAATTAATGACTTGGCTATCAAGAAAAGATATGATTCAAACATTAAACCTTTCTCAACAGAAAAGGCAACATACTTGAAATGTTGAATCAAATCATTAATTGATAGCAAGTATTTTTGAAAATAGAAAGAAATTGATTTTGAAAACATTTGATTGAAAAGATTTGATTTGAAATAGATTTGATTTTGAAAAATTTTGAAAACTTGAGAAAAAAAATTTGATTTGAAAACAGAATCTTCCCCCTTGTGCCATCCTGGCGTTAAACGCCCAGAATGGTGCACATTCTGGCGTTTAACGCCCAAAACACTACCTTTTTGGGCGTTAAACGCCCAACCAGGTACCCTGGCTGGCGTTTAAACGCCAGTCTGTCCTTCTTCACTGGGCGTTTTGAACGCCCAGCTTTTTCTGTGCAATTCCTCTGCAGTATGTTCTGAATCTTCAATTCTCTGTATTATTGACTTGAAAAGACACAAATTAAAAATATTTTTGGACTTTTAATAATCAAAATGCAACTAAAATCAAATAACAATGCATGCAAGACACCAAACTTAGCAGTTTGTATACTACTGACACTATATGAGACACATAGACACTCAAGTCAAGAGAATTCAAAGATCAGAGCAAGAAAATCATCAAGAACAACTTGAAGATCCTTAAGACACCTGAATGAATGCATGCAATTGACACCAAACTTAAAATGATACTCTAGACTCAAACAATAAACATGAAATCTTTTTGGTTTTTATGATTTTGTAAATTTTTTTGTGTTTTTTGAAAATTAAGTGAAGAAAAAGAAAATAAAGGTATCAAAATTCTTAATGAGAATTCCAGGAATCATGCAATGTTTAGTCTAAGACTCCGGTCCAGGAATTAGACATGGCTTCACAGCCAGCCAAGCTTTCAAAGAAAGCTTCGGTCCAAAACACTAGACATGGCCAAAGGCCAGCCAAGCCTTAGCAGATCACTGTTCCAAAAGCAAGATTGATAGAAATCAACAAGCTCTTGTGATGATAAGTTGAAACCTCGGTCCAATGAAATTAGACATGGCTTCACAGCCAGCCAGACTTCAACAGATCATCATGAAACTCTAGAATTCATCTTCAAGAATTCTGAAGAAAAAAAATACATAATCTAAGCAACAAGATGAACCGTCAGTTGTCCATACTCGAACAATCCCCGGCAACGGCGCCAAAAACTTGGTGCGCGAAATTGTGATCAATACTTTTCACAACTCAAATAATCCCCGGTAAAGAATCCAAAAACTTGGTGTTCAATACTATGGCATAAACACAACTTCGCACAACTAACCAGCAAGTGTACTGGGTCGTCCAAGTAATAAACCTTACGCGAGTAAGGGTCGATCCCACAGAGATTGTTGGTATGAAGCAAGCTATGGTCACCTTGTAAATCTCAGTCAGGCAAACTCAAATGGATATGAATGATGATATACGAATAAAACATAAAGATAAAGATAGAGATACTTATGCAATTCATTGGTGGGAATTTCAGATAAGCGTATGGAGATGCTTGTCCCTTCCGTCTCTCTGCTTTCCTACTGTCTTCATCCAATCCTTCTTACTCCTTTCCATGGCAAGCTTATGCAAGGGTTTCACCGTTGTCAGTGGCTACCTCCCATCCTCTTAGTGGAAATGTTCAACGCACCCTGTCACGGCACGGCTATCCATCTGTCGGTTCTCGATCAGGCCGGAATAGAATCCAGTGATTCTTTTGCGTCTGTCACTAATGCCCCGCCTTCAGGAGTTTGAAGCACGTCACAGTCATTCAGTCATTGAATCCTACTCAGAATACCACAGACAAGGTTAGACCTTCCGGATTCTCTTGAATGCCGCCATCAGTTCTAGCCTATACCACGAAGACTCTGATCTCACGGAATGGCTGGCTCGTTTGTCAGGCGAGCACTCAGTTGTCAGGCGTTCAACCATGCGTCGTGTATCAGGAATCCAAGAGATATCCACCCAATCTAAGGTAGAACGGAGGTGGTTGTCAGTCACACGTTCATAGGTGAGAATGATGATGAGTGTCACGGATCATCACATTCATCAAGTTGAAGAACAAGTGGTATCTTGGAACAAGAACAAGTGGAATTGAATAGAAGAACAATAGTAATTGCATTAATACTTGAGGTACAGCAGAGCTCCACACCTTAATCTATGGTGTGTAGAAACACCACCGTTGAAAATACATAAGAACAAGGTCTAGGCATGGCCGTGAGGCCAGCCTCCCAATGATCTAAGAACTAAACGTCCAAAGATGATCAAAGGATCTCAAAACAATCCAAAGATCCAAAGATTCAAAGATCAAAATACAATAGTAAAAGGTCCTATATATAGAGAACTAGTAGCCTAGGGTGTACAGATATGAGTAAATGACATAAAAATCCACTTCCGGGCCCACTTGGTGTGTGCTTGGGCTGATCATTGAAGCATTTTCGTGTAGAGACTCTTCTTGGAGTTAAACGCCAGCTTTTATGCCAGTTTGGGCGTTTAACTCCCATTTTGGTGCCAGTTCCGGCGTTTAACGCTGGAATTTCTGAGGGTGACTTCGAACGCCGGTTTGGGCCATCGAATCTTGGGCAAAGTATGAACTATCATATATTGCTGGAAAGCCCAGAATGTCTGCTTTCCAACGCCATTGAGAGCGCGCCAATTGGGCTTCTGTAGCTCTAGAAAATCCACTTCGAGTGCAGGGAGGTCAGAATCCAACAGCATCTGCAGTCCTTTTTAGTCTCTGGATCAGATTTTTGCTCAGGTCCCTCAATTTCAGCCAGAAAATACCTGAAATCACAGAAAAACACACAAACTCATAGTAAAGTCCAGAAAAGTGAATTTTAACTAAAAACTAATAAAAATATACTAAAAACTAACTAGATTATACTAAAAACATACTAAAAACAATGCCAAAAAGCGTACAAATTATCCGCTCATCAGGAGGCCACAACCAAACTCTAAGTTTGGTGTTAAGACCCCATATCCAAACTCTAAGTTTGGTGTTGGGACTATACAACATTGACCTGATCACCTTGTGGCTCCATGAGGGCCCATTGTCAAGCTAATGACATTAAAAGAGTGCTTGTTGGGAGGCAACCCAATTTTTATTTATCTAATTTTATTTTTATTTTTATTTTATTGTTATTTTGTGTTTTATTAGGTACATGATCATGTGGAGTCACGAAAAAAATATAAAAATTAAAAACAGAATCAAAAACAGCAGAAGAAAAATCACACCCTGGAGGAAGGACAGACTGGCGTTCAACGCCAGTAAGGAGCATCTGGCTGGCGTTCAACACCAGAACAGAGCATGAATCTGGCGCTGAACGCCAGAAACAAGCAACATTCTGGTGTTTGAACGCCAGGAATGTGCCTTGAGAAAAGCTGGCACTGAACGCCTGTAACAAGCATGGAACTGGCGTTCAATGCCAGAAACATGCTATACATGGCGTTGAACGCCCAGAACATGCTTCACATGGGCGTTGAACGCCCAGAACGTGCATCACCTCGGCGTTTAAACGCCAGAATGGTATGCAAAGGGCATTTTTACATGCCTATTTGGTGCAGGGATGTAATTCCTTGACACCTCAGGATCTGTGGACCCCACAGGATTACCTCAGGATCTGTGGACCCCACAGGATCCCCACCTAAAATATTCTCCCCTCTTCCCAACAACTTCAATCTCTGAATCTCTCCTCCCAATGAACACTCTTCCCCATGTCACACTTCCCAACAACTTCAATCTCTCTTCCCAATTACCCCCTTCACCACTCACATCCATCCACTCTTCCCCATAAACCCCACCTACCTTCAAAATTCAAAAACACTTTCCCACCCAAACCCACCCTACATGGCCGAACCTACCCTCTCCCCTTTCCCTATATATACCCTTCCATTCTACTTCATTTTCACACAACACAAACCCCCTCTTCTACACCTTGGCCAAAACACCATCCCTCACTCTCATCCATATTTTCTTCTTCTTCTTCTTCTCTTCTTTCTTCTCTTGCTCGAGGGCAAGCAATATTTTAAGTTTGGTGTGGTAAAACCATAAGCTTTTTGTTTTTCCATTACCATCAATGGCACCTAAGGCCGGAGAATCCTCTAGAAAAGGAAAAGGGAAGACAAAAGCTTCCACCTCCGAGTCATGGGAGATGGAAAGATTCATCTCCAAAAGCCATCAAGACCACTTCTATGATGTTGTGGCTAAGAAGAAGGTGATCCCTGAGGTCCCTTTCAAGCTCAAGAAAAATGAGTATCCGGAGATCCGACATGAGATCCGAAGAAGAGGTTGGGAAGTCCTAACCAACCCCATGCAACAAGTCGGAATCTTAATGGTTCAAGAGTTCTATGCCAATGCATGGATCACTAGGAACCATGATCAAAGTATGAACCCGAGTCCAAAGAATTATCTCACAATGGTTCGGGGAAATACTTAGATTTTAGTCCGGAAAATATGAGGTTGGCGTTCCACTTGCCCATGATGCAAGGAGATGAACGCCCCTACACTAGAAGGGTCAACTTTAATCAAAGGTTGGACCAAGTCCTTATGGACATATGTGTGGAAGGAGCTCAATGGAAAAGAGACTCCAAAGGCAAGCCAGTTCAACTAAGAAGACTGGACCTCAAGCCTGTGGCTAGAGGATGGTTGGAGTTCATTCAACGCTCCATCATTCCCACTAGCAACCGATCTGAAGTTACTGTGGATCGGGCCATCATGATTCATAGCATCATGATTGGAGAGGAAGTAGAAGTTCATGAAGTCATCTCCAATGAAATCTACAAAATAGCCGAAA
Organism: Arachis hypogaea; assembly: GCF_003086295.3. Taxonomy (NCBI): domain Eukaryota; kingdom Viridiplantae; phylum Streptophyta; class Magnoliopsida; order Fabales; family Fabaceae; genus Arachis; species Arachis hypogaea. The sequence continues at coordinate 26,795,187 of NC_092039.1, forward strand.
AGCCCTCCACCATGGCAAGGCTAGCTTTTCCTTACCTTATTTGCCATCTATGTTACTCAGCTGGAGTTATCATAGAAGGAGACATCTCCATTGAGGAGGATAAGCCCATCACCAAGAAGAGGATGGAGCAAGCAAGAGAGACCCTCCACGGATCTCAAGAGATGCATGAGGAAGCTCATCATCAAGAAATCCCTGAGATGCCTCAAGGGATGCACTTTCCTCCCAACAACTATTGGGAACAACTCACTTCCTTAGAAGATTTGAGCTACAATGTGGAACAATTAAGGGTGGAACATCATGAGCACTCCATCATTCTCTATGAAATAAGAGAAGATCAAAGAGCAATGAGGGAGGAGCAACAAAGGCAAAGAAGGGACATAGAAGAGCTTAAGGACATTATTGGACCTTCAAGAAGAAGACGCCACTAAGGTGGACTCATTCCTTGTTCTTATTTCTTTCTGCTTTTCAGTTTTTATGTTGTGTTTATCTATGTTTTATGTCTCTACTTTATGATCATTAGTAGTTAGTAACCATGTCTTAAAGCTATGAATAAAATCCATTAATCCTTCACCTCTCTTAAAAGAAAAATGTTTCTAAATCAAAAGAACAAGAAGTACATGAATTTCGAAATTATCCTTGAATTTAATTTAATTATATTGATGTGGTGACAATACTTTTTGTTTTCTGAATGAATGCTTAAACAGTGCATATTTTTGATCTTGTTGTTTATGAATGTTAAAATTGTTGGCTCTTGAAAGAATGATGAACAAAGAGAAATGTTATTGATGATCTGAAAAATCATAAAATTGATTCTTGAAGCAAGAAAAAGCAGTGAAAAAGCAAAGGCTTGCGAAAAAAAAAAGCAAGCAGAAAAAGCCAATAGCCCTTAAAACCAAAAGGCAAGGGTAAAAAGGATCCAAGGGTTTGAGCATCAATGGATAGGAGGGCCCAAGGAAATAAAATCCAGGCCTAAGCGGCTAAACTAAGCTGTCCCTAACCATATGCTTGTGGCATGCAGGTCCAAGTGAAAAGCTTGAGACTGAGTGGTTAAAGTCATGATCCAAAGCAAAAAGAGTGTGCTTAAGAGCTCTGGACACCACTAACTGGGGACTCTAGCAAAGCTGAGTCACAATCTGAAAAGGTTCACCCAGTTATGTGTCTGTGGCATTTATGTATCCGGTGGTAATACTGGAAAACAAAGTGCTTAGGGCCACGGCCAAGACTCATAAGTAGCTGTGTTCAAGAATCAACATACTTAACTAGGAGAATCAATAACACTATCTGAAATTCTAGGTTCCTAGAGAAGCCAATCATTCTAAACTTCAAAGGAAAAAGTGAGATGCCAAAACTGTTCAGAAGCAAAAAGCTACAAGTCCCGCTCATCTAATTATAATTAATATTCATTGATATTCTGGAATTTATAGTTTATTCTCTTCTTTTTATCCTATTTGATTTTCAGTTGCTTGGGGACAAGCAACAATTTAAGTTTGGTGTTGTGATGAGCGGATAATTTATACGCTTTTTGGCATTGTTTTTATGTAGTTTTTAGTAAGTTCAAGCTACTTTTAGGGATGTTTTCATTAGTTTTTATGTTAAATTCACATTTCTGGACTTTGCTATGAGTTTGTGTGTTTTTCTATGATTTCAGGTAATTTCTGGTTGAAATTGAGGGACTTGAGCAAAACTCTGAAAAAGGCTGACAAAAGGACTGCTGATGCTATTAGAATCTGACCTCCTTGCACTCGAAATAGATTTTCTGGAGCTACCGAACTTCAAATAGCGCGCTCTCAACGGCGTTGGAAAGTAGACATCCAGAGCTTTCCATCAATATATAATAGTCCATACTTTATTCGGGAATTGATGACGTAAAGTGGCGCTCAACGCCAAGTACATGCTGCTGTCTGGAGTCAAACGCCAGAAACACGTCGCGACCCGGAGTTGAACGCCAGAAACATGCTATAACTCGGCGTTCAACTCTAATAAAAGCCTCAGCTTGTGGATAGATCAAGCTCAGCCCAAACATACACCAAGTGGGCTCCGGAGGTAGATTTATGCATCAATTACTTACTTCTATAAACCCTAGTAGCTAGTATAGTATATATAGGACATTTAACTATTGTATTAGACATCTTTTGACCACGTTACATCTTTGAACGTTTAGTTCTTAGACCTTGGGGGCTGGCCTCTCAGCCATGCCTGAACCTTTCACTTATGTATTTTCAACGGTGGAGTTTCTACACACCATAGATTAAGGGTGTGGAGCTCTGCTGTACCTCAAGTTTCAATACAATTACTATTATTTTCTATTCAATTCTCTTTTATTCCTATTCTAAGATATTCGTTGCACTTCAACTTGATGAATGTGATGATCCGTGACACTCATCATCATTCTCACTTATGAACACGCGTGACTGACAACCACTTCCGTTCTACCTTAAGCCGGGCGCATATCTCTTAGATTCCCCAACAGAATCTTCGTGGTATAAGCTAGATAGATGGCGGCATTCATGGGAATCCGGAAAGTCTAACCTTGTCTGTGGTATTCTGAGTAGGATTCCGGGAATCCGGAAAGTCTAACCTTGTCTGTGGTATTCCGAGTAGGATTCCGGGATTGAATGACTGTGACGAGCTTCAAACTCCTGAAGGCTGGGCGTTAGTGACAGACGCAAAAGAATCAAGGGATTCTATTCCAACCTGATTGAGAACCGACAGATGATTAGCCGTGCTGTGACAGAGCATAGGACCATTTTCACTGAGAGGATGGGATGTAGCCATTGACAACAGTGATGCCCTACATACAACTTGCCATGGAAAGGAGTAAGAAGGATTGGATGAATGTAATAAGAAAGTGGAGATTCAAGAGAAGCACAGCATCTCCATACGCCTATCTGAAATTCCCACTATTGATTTACATAAGTATTTCTATCCTATTTTATTTTCTGTTTATTATTAATTTTTGAACTCATCATAAACCATTTAATTTGCCTAACTGAGATTTACAGGGTGACAATAGCTTGCTTCATACCAACAATCTCTATGGGATCGACCCTTACTCACGTAAGGTATTACTTGGATGACCCAGTACACTTGCTGGTTAAGTTGAACGGAGTTGTGATCACATATGCTAAAGAGCCACTAAATAAATCTCATGCAAATACAAAGAGGGCAAATCACAATTTCGTCCACCAAAGACTCATGCAACGCAACCTATATACCTATGAATGCAACTATATGATTTTGCCTACATGATTAAAAATAGATAAGTTCTCTAAGATAAAACATGGGACAGATTTCACTAATTCAATTCATATTGTAAAAGCAGATAAATTTGTAAGAAGATAGCTCGTTGGTGCACGAAATTGCAATCACACTTTTGCAACCCCGCACAACTAACCAGCAAGTGCACTGGGTCGTCCAAGTAATACCTTACGTGAGTAAGGGTCGATCCCACGGAGATTGTCGGCTTGAAGCAAGCTATAGTTATCTTGTAAATCTTAGTCAGGATATCAATAATTATCAGGGTTGATTGTGAAAAGTAAAAGAACATGAAATAAGTACTTGTTTTGCAGTAATGGAGAACAGGTTGAGGTTTTGGAGATGCTCCATCTTCTGAATCTCTGCTTTCCTACTGTCTTCTTCTTCAAGCACGCAAGGCTCCTTCTATGGCAAGCTGTATGCAAGGGTTTCACCATTGTCAGTGGCTACCTCCCATCCTCTCAGTGGAAATGTTCAACGCACCCTGTCACGGCACGGCTATCCATCTGTCGGTTCTCAATCAGGTTGGAATAGAATCCAGTGATTCTTTTGCGTCTGTCACTAACGCCCAGCCCTCAGGAGTTTGAAGCTCGTCACAGTCATTCAATCATTGAATCCTACTCAGAATACCACAGACAAGGTTTAGACCTTCCGGATTCTCTTGAATGCCGCCATCAGTTCTAGCTTATACCACGAAGATTCTGATTAAAGAATCCAAGAGATATCTACTTAAACTAAGGTAGAACGGAGGTGGTTGTCAGGCACACGTTCATAGTTGAGAATGATGATGAGTGTCACGGATCATCACATTCATCCGGTTTAAGAACAAGTGATATCTTAGAATGGAAGCAAGCATGATTGAATGAAAAACAGTAGTAATTGCATTAATCCATCAAGACACAGCAGAGCTCCTCACCCCCAACCATGGGGTTTAGAGACTCATGCCGTGGGAAGTACACAAAGAAACGTGTAAAGTGTCATGAGGTACAGATACAATGTCAAAAGATCCTATTAATAGTAAGCTAGTAACCTAGGGTATACAGAAATGAGTAAATGACGTAAAAATCCACTTCTGGGTCCACTTAGTGTGTGCTTGGGCTGAGCATTGAAGCTTTCATGTGTAGAGACTTTTTCTGGAGTTAAACGCCAGCTTTTATGCCAGTTTGGGCGTTTAACTCCAATTTTTATGCCAGTTCCAGCGTTAAACGCTGGGAATTCTGAGGCTGATTTGCAACGCCGGTTTGGGCCATCAAATCTCGGGCAAAGTATGGACTATTATACATTGCTGAAAAGCCCAGGATGTTTACTTTCCAACGCCATTGAGAGCGCGCCAATTGGGCTTCTGTAGCTCTAGAAAATCCACTTCGAGTGCAGGGAGGTCAGAATTCAACAGCATCTGCAGTCCTTTTCAGTCTCTGAATCAGATTTTTGCTCAGGACCCTCAATTTCAGCCAGAAAATACCTGAAATCATAGAAAAACACACAAACTCATAGTAAAGTCCAGAAAAGTGAATTTTAACTAAAAACTAATAAAAATATACTAAAAACTAACTAGATCATACTAAAAACACACTAAAAACAATGCCAAAAAGCGTATAAATTATCCGCTCATCACAACACCAAACTTAAATTGTTGCTTGTCCCCAAGCAACTGAAAATCAAAATAGGATAAAAAGAAGAGAATATACTATAGACTCCAAAATATCAAGGAAACTTAGCTCCAATTAGATGAGCGGGACTAGTAATTTTTTGCTTCCGAACAGTTTTGGCATCTCACTTTCTTCTTTGAAGTTCAGAATGATTGGCATCTATAGGAACTCAGAACTCAGATAGTGTTATTGATTCTCCTAGTTAAGTATAATGATTCTTGAACATAGCTAGTGTATGAGTCTTGGCTGTGGCCCAAAGCACTCTGTCTTCCAGTATTACCACCGGATACATACATGCCACAGACACATAATTGGGTGAACCTTTTCAGATTGTGACTCAGCTTTGCTAGAGTCCCCAATTAGAGGTGTCCAGGATTCTTAAGCACACTCTTTTTACTTTGGATCACAACTTTATTTCTTTCTTTTTCTCTCTCTTTTTTTTTTCTTTTTTTTCGATTTTTTTTTTGAATTCACTGCTTTTTCTTGCTTCAAGAATCAATTTGATGATTTTTTCAGATCCTCAATAACAGTTCTCTTTTTCCCTCATTCTTTCAAGAGCCAACAATTTTAACATTCTCAAAACAACAAATTCAAAAGACATATGCACTGTTCAATCATTCATTTGGAAAACAAAGAGTATTGTCACCACATCAAACTAATTCAGCTAGTTTCAAAGATAAATTCGAAATCCTGTACTTCTTGTTCTTTTGTGATTAAAGCACTTTTCATTTAAGAGAGGTGATGGACTCATAGGACATTCATAGCTTTAAGACATGAATTTTAAATTTTATTAATTATGAATTAAGAACAAGACTCAAAAATAGATATAAGATGATACTAAAAAATAGAAAACAAAAAAGAAAAAATTTAAATAGGCTCCTAATGATAGAGGTTTTCACAGAGTTAGGACTCAACAACCTTGATTTTGAGAAGTGGATGCTCCCTCAAATTGAGGGGAGAATTTCTGGCGTTTCAGCTCTTGGAGTTCACGCCCCTGCTTCTCTTGTTCCTTCAGCAATTTGCAGAGCATGCAGTTTTGATTCTGCTGTTCTTCCTTAAGTTGCTCCATAGTTTCTTGCAACTTGGTGATAGATGCTTCTAGGCTGGGCCAGTAGCCAATTTCAGAAAATTCAGGGAGGAACTCCTGCGCCCTCCTTTTGATAGAGTTGTCTTGCATTTGTCCTTCCATTGACTTCTTGGTGATTGGATGTTCAATGGGTATGAATTCATCTACTCCCATTTTTACCCCAGCCTCTTTACAGAGCAAGGAGATCAAGCTTGGGTAAGCCAATTTGGCTTCAGTGGAATTCTTATTTGCAATTGTGTAGATCTCACAAGCAATCACATGATGAACCTCCACTTCTTTTCCAAGCATAATGCAATGAATCATCACTGCTCTCTTGATAGTGACCTCAGAACGGTTGCTAGTGGGCAGTATGGAATGCCCAATAAAGTCTAGCCAACCTCTTGCAATTGGTTTGAGGTCTCCCCTCTTGAGTTGGTTTGGGACACCCTTTGAATTGGTTATCCACTTAGTTCTAGGGAGGCATATGTCCTCTAGAACTTGATCCATCCCTTTATCTGCTCTCACCATTCTCCTATTAAAGGATTCAGGATCATTCTGCAGTTGAGGCAATTTGAAGATTTCTCTTATTTTGTCCAGATGGAAGTACATAACTTTCCCTCTGACCATGGTTCTGTAAGTATGATAAGCAGTTCCAGTCATTCTCTGCTTATCTGTTAGCCATAGATTTGAGTAGAATTCCTGAACCATATTTCTTCCAACCTTTATCTCAGGATTGGTTAGAACTTCCCATCCTCTGTTTCGAATTTGCTCTTGGATCCCCGGATATTCATCTTCTTTTAGATCAATTTTAACTTCCGGGATCACTGACCTCAGACCCATTATTTTGTGATAATGGTCTTCATGTTCTTTGGTTAAGAACTTCTCTTGATTCCAAAGATTCTTTGGATTATTCTCTTTCTTTCCTCTTAAATTGGTTTGTTTTTCCTTAGGAGCCATGACCTTGATGAATCTTGGCTTAGTGATCACGGAAAAGCACACCAAACTTAGAGGTTTGCTTGTCCTCAAGTAAAAGAAAGGAAAGAGGAGAGAGAGGAGAAGAGCAAATTCGAATGGTGTGGGGGGAGTGGTGAGGCCGAACGTGTTTTTATAAGGGGGAAGGAGTATTCAAAAAAATTGAAAGGGGATTTGAGAAGATATGGAGAGAATTTGAGAGAAGGGTGAGTTTTTGAACAAGATTTGGGATTGATTTGAGAGAGATTTGAAGAATGATTTTGATTTTTGAAGATTTGAAAGTGAATGATGAAAGGTTGAAATGTGTTTATGTAGAAAGGTATGGGTAAGAGAAGGAAAGTTTGAAAAAAATTTGATTGGAAAGCAAAATCTTGGTCCCCCACCTTTCTGGCGTTAAACGCCCAGAATGGCATCCATTCTGGCGTTTAACGCCCATTTGCTAGCCAATGTGGGCGTTTAACGCCAAGCCAGGTGCCCTGGCTGGCGTTAAACGCCAGAATTCCCTTTATCACTGGGCGTTTTGCTAAACGCCCAGGATGCTGCACACCTGGCGTTAAACGCCTAGAATGGTGCCCATTCTGGCGTTTAACGCCCAAAATGGCACCCTTACTGGCATTAAACGCCCAGAATGGTGCCCATTCTGGCGTTTAACGCCCAAAATGCCCCTTACTGGCGTTTTTTCGCCAGTAAGCTCTTTTTCTCTGCTTTTTGCGCTGAATCCTTCTCTAACTCTGTGAATTCCTTCAATTTTGATAATTGCCTCTGTAGAAATAAAACATATAACCTGCTAATGACTGGGTTGCCTCCCAGCAAGCGCTTCTTTATTGCCTTTAGCTGGACCTCTACTGAGGATCATTCCAGCCTCAGTTTTGAGCATTCCTGCTCAAAATTGCTTTCAAGATAATGCTTGATTCTCTGTCCATTAACTATGAACTTTTTGTCAGAATCAATATCCTGAAGCTCAACATATCCATATGGTGATACTCCTGTAATCACATACGGACCCCTCCATCGGGATTTAAGTTTTCCTAGAAACAATCTGAGCCTAGAGTTTAAGAGCAGAACTTTTTGTCCTGGCTCAAAGACTCTGGATGACAACTTCTTGTCATGCCACTTCTTTGCCTTTTCCTTATAAATTTTTGCATTTTCAAAGGCATTGAGTCTGAATTCCTCTAGCTCATTTAGCTGGAGCAGCCTTTTTTCACCAGCTAACTGAGCATCCATGTTTAAGAACCTGGTTGCCTAGTAGGCTTTATGTTCCAGTTCCACGGGCAGATGACAGGCCTTCCCATACACCAGTTGGTATGGAGAGGTCCCTATAGGAGTCTTGAATGCTGTTCTGTATGCCCACAGAGCATCATCCAAACTCTTTGCCCAATCCTTTCTTCGGGCCATCACTGTCCATTCTAGGATTCTTTTTAGCTCTCTGTTAGAGACTTCAGCTTGCCCATTTGTCTGTGGATGATACGGAGTTGCCACTTTGTGGCTAATTCCATATCTGACCATAGCAGAGTATAGCTGTCTATTGCAGAAATGAGTGCCCCCGTCACTGATTAGTACTCTGGGCACACCAAACCTGCTGAAGATGTGTTTCTGGAGGAATTTTAGCACGGTCTTGGTATCATTAGTGGGTGTAGCAATTGCTTCTACCCACTTAGATACATAGTCCACTGCCACCAGAATGTAAGTGTTTGAGTATGATGGTGGGAATGGACCCATGAAGTCAATTCCCCAAACATCAAACAATTCTATCTCTAATATCCCTTGTTGAGGCATGGCATATCCGTGAGGCAAGTTACCAGCTCTTTGGCAACTGTCACAGTTACGCACAAACTCTCGGGCATCTTTATAGAGAGTAGGCCAGTAGAAGCCACATTGGAGGACTTTAGTGGCTGTTCGCTCACTTCCAAAATGTCCTCCATACTGTGATCCATGGCAGTGCCATAGGATCCTTTGTGCTTCTTCTCTGGGTACACATCTTCGGATCATTCCGTCTGCACATCTCTTAAAGAGATATGGCTCATCCCATAGGTAGTACTTGGCATCTGAAATTAATTTCTTTCTTTGCACTCTGCTGTACTCCTGGGGTATGAACCTCACAGCTTTATAATTTGCAATATCTGCAAACCATGGAGCTTCCTGAATGGCAAAGAGTTGCTCATCAGGGAAAGTCTCAGAAATCTCAGTAGAAGGGAGGGACGCCCCAGCTACTGGTTCTATTCGGGACAGATGATCAGCTACTTGGTTCTCTGTCCCTTTTCTGTCTCTTATTTCTATATCAAACTCTTGCAGAAGCAACACCCATCTTATTAGCCTGGGTTTTGAATCCTGCTTTGTGAGTAAGTATTTAAGAGCAGCATGGTCAGTGTACACAACCACTTTGGATCCCACTAGATAGGATCTAAACTTGTCAATGGCATAGACCACTGCAAGTAACTCTTTTTCTGTGGTTGTGTAATTCTTCTGTGCATCATTTAAAACACGGCTGGCATAATAAATGACGTGCAGAAGCTTGTTATGCCTCTGTCCCAACACTGCACCAATGGCATGGTCACTGGCATCACACATTAATTCAAATGGCAATGTCCAATCTGGTGCAGAGATGACTGGTGCTGTGACCAGCTTAGCTTTCAGGGTCTCAAATGCCTGCAGACACTGTGTGTCAAACACAAATGGTGTGTCAGCAGCTAGCAGGTTACTCAAAGGTTTTGCAATTTTCGAAAAATCCTTTATAAACCTTCTGTAGAATCCTGCATGCCCCAGAAAGCTTCTGATTGCCTTAACATTGACAGGTGGTGGTAATTTTTCAATTACCTCTACCTTTGCCTTATCCACCTCTATTCCCCTGCTTGAAATTTTGTGTCCAAAGACAATTCCTTCAGTCACCATAAAGTGACATTCTCCCAGTTTAAAACCAGGTTAGTCTCTTGGCACCTTTTCAGGACAAGCGCTAGGTGGTTAAGACAGGAGCTGAATGAGTCTCCATATACTGAGAAGTCATCCATGAAGACTTCCAGGAATTTCTCCACCATGTCAGAGAAGATGGATAGCATGCATCTCTGAAAGGTTGCAGGAGCATTACACAGACCAAAAGGCATCCTCCTGTAGGCAAACACGCCAGAAGGGCAAGTAAATGCTGTTTTCTCTTGGTCCTGAGGATCTACTGCAATTTGGTTGTAACCTGAATAGCCATCCAAAAAGCAGTAATAATCATGACCAGCTAGTCTTTCTAGCATTTGGTCTATGAATGGTAAAGGAAAATGATCCTTTCTGGTGGCTGTATTGAGCCTTCTGTAGTCAATACACATACGCCACCCTGTGACTGTTCTTGTAGGAACCAGTTCATTTTTTTCATTATGAACCACTGTCATGCCTCCCTTCTTGGGGACAACTTGTACAGGGCTCACCCAGGAGCTATCAGAAATAGGATAAATAATCCCAGCCTCTAGTAATTTAGTGACCTCTTTCTGCACCACCTCCTTCATGGCTGGATTTAGCCTCCTCTGTGGTTGGACCACTGGTTTGGCATTATCCTCCAACAGGATCTTGTGCATGCATCTAGCTGGGCTAATGCCCTTAAGGTCACTTATGGACCACCCAAGAGCTGTCTTGTGTGTCCTTAGCACTTGAATCAGTGCTTCCTCTTCCTGTGGATTTAAAGCAGAGCTTATAATCACTGGAAAAGTGTCACCCTCTCCCAGAAATGCATACTTCAGGGATGGTGGTAGTGGTTTGAGTTCAGGTTTGGGAGGCTTATCCTCCTCCTGAGGAATTTTCGAAAATTCCTTTGTTTCCTCTTGTTCTTCTTGATCAGGTTGAGCATCCTTGAAGATGTCCTCAAGCTCTGATTCTAGGCTTTCAGTCATATTGATCTCTTCTACCAGAGAGTCAATAATGTCAGCACCCATACAGTCATTTGGTGTGTCTGGATGCTGCATATCTTTTACAGCATTCAACTTGAACTCATCCTCATTGACTCTCAGGGTTACTTCCCCTTTTTGTACATCAATGAGAGTTTGTCCAATTGCTAGGAAAGGTCTTCCTAGAATGAGAGTTGCACTCTTGTGCTCCTCCATTTCCAGCACCACAAAGTCAGTTGGAAAGGCGAATGGCCCAACCTTGACAATCATGTCCTCTATTATGCCTGATGGATGTTTAATGGAGCCATCAGCAAGTTGGAGGCATATCCGGGTTGGTTTGACTTCTTCAGTCAACCCAAGCTTTCTGATAGTGGATGCAGGTATTAGATTGATGCTTGCTCCAAGATCACACAGGGCTGTCTTGGTGCAAGCTCCTTCTAATGTGCATGGTATCATAAAGCTTCCTGGATCTTGAAGCTTTTCTGGTAAGCTTTTTAGAATGACTGCACTGCATTCTTCAGTGAGAAATACTTTTTCAGTTTCTCTCCAATCTTTCTTATGACTTAAGATCTCTTTCATGAACTTAGCATAAGAAGGTATTTGCTCAAGTGCCTCTGCAAACGGAATCTTTATTTCAAGAGTCCTTAGATAGTCTGCAAAGCGGGCAAATTGCTTATCCTGTTCCGCTTGGCGGAGTTTCTGAGGATAAGGCATCTTGGCTTTATATTCTTCAACCTTAGTTGCTGCAGGTTTATTCCTTACAGAAGTGGTTGAAGAAGCCTTTTTAGAGGGATTACTATCAGCACTCTCAGGTGTCTGGTTCCCCTTTTGCGTTTGAACGCCAGGATTGGGTGGAAAATGGGCGTTTAACGCCAACTTTTCCCCCTTTTCTGGCGTTTGAACGCCAGAACTGGGCAGGGAATGGGCGTTTAACGCCAGCTTTCCCTCCTTTTCTGGCGTTTGAACGCCAATAGCATTCCTCTCTGGGCTCTTACTATCCTCAGAGGGATCTTGGATAGTGGTTTGGTTATCCTCTGTCAATTGTTCCTTATTTGGATTTCTGCTACTTTGAGCAGTGTTATTCAATGTCTTCCCACTCCTCAGTTGAACTGCTTGACATTCTTCTGTTATCTGTTTAGATATCTGCTGTTTTGCTTGATTCAACTGCAGTTCTATGTTCTTGTTAGCAACTTTAGTTTCATGGAGCATCTCTTTAAATTTTGCTAACTGTTCTGTCATCAGGAGCAATTGTTGATTAAGCTCAATCATCTGTTCTTGAGGATTAGGATCAGTGGCTACTGCCATGACTTCCCCTTTTGGAGAGAACTCATTGCTAGAGTACAAATATTGGTTTCTAGCAACAGTTTCTATGAGCTCTTGAGCCTCTTCAATTGTCTTCCTCATGTGTATAGATCCACCAGCTGAGTGGTCTAAAGACATCTGAGCTTTTTCTGTAAGCCCATAGTAGAAGATGTCTAATTGTACCCACTCTGAAAATATTTCAGAGGGGCATTTTCTTAGCATACCTCTATACCTCTCCCAGGCATTATAAAGGGATTCATTATCCTCTTATTTAAAGCCTTGGATGTCCAGCCTGAGCTGTGTCATCCTCTTTGGAGGGTAAAAGTGATTCAGGAATTTGTCTGATAACTGTTTCCATGTCCTTATGCTTGCTGTAGGTTGGTTATTCAACCACCTCTTAGCTTGATCTTTTACAGCAAATGGAAACAGTAATAATCTGAAGAAATCCTGATCTACCTCTTTATCACGTACTGTGTCAGCAATTTGCAAGAACTGTGCCAGAAACTCAGTAGGCTCTTCCGGTGGAAGACTGGAATACTGGCAATTTTGCTGCACTATGATAATGAGTTGAGGATTTAGCTCAAAGCTGCTTGCTTTGATGGGAGGTGTACAGATGCTACTCCCATATGCAGCTGTAATGGGGTTAGCATATGACCCCAGAGTCCTTCTGGACTGTTCAATCCCACTTATGTCCATAATGGATAAAGGGGAATGATATGGATTGTAAGTAGATAAATTTTGTTTTGTTTTTTTTTTTTTGAATTAACCGAAAAAAAAAAATAAAACAAAAAGGAAAATAAAATAAAAAAATTCGAAAATTAAAAGGAAATAAGATCAAAGCAAATTGAAAACTGAATCAATTAGTTAATCAAAAAGATTTTGAGATTAGCAATTAAAAAGATATGATTGAAAAATTTATGAAAAAGATTTGATTTTTGAAATGAGGAAAGAGAAAAACACAAACTGACACCAAACTTAAAATTTTTAGAAAATCAAACACTAATTTTTGAAAATTTTAAAGGAAAAACACAAGGAGGACACCAAACTTAGAATTTTTAAGGATCAAAAAGGGACTAAAGACATGCAAATTCGAAAATTAAAAGAAAAACAAAAGCATGCAACTGACACCAAACGTAAAATATGAAACTAGACTCAACTGAAAGACTCTAAACCAACGAAAATAAAACAGTCCTAATCTAAGCAACAAGATAAGTCGTCAGTTGTCCAAACTCGAACAATCCCCGGCAACGGCGCCAAAAACTTGGTACACGAAATTGCAATCACACTTTTGCAACCCCGCACAACTAACCAGCAAGTGCACTGGGTCGTCCAAGTAATACCTTACGTGAGTAAGGGTCGATCCCACGGAGATTGTCGGCTTGAAGTAAGCTATGGTTATCTTGTAAATCTTAGTCAGGATATCAATAATTATCAGGGTTGATTGTGAAAAGTAAAAGAACATGAAATAAGTACTTGTTTTGCAGTAATGGAGAACAGGTTGAGGTTTTGGAGATGCTCCATCTTCTGAATCTCTGCTTTCCTACTGTCTTCTTCTTCAAGCACGCAAGGCTCCTTCCATGGCAAGCTGTATGCAAGGGTTTCACCGTTGTCAGTGGCTACCTCCCATCCTCTCAGTGGAAATGTTCAACGCACCCTGTCACGGCACGGCTATCCATCTGTCGGTTCTCAATCAGGTTGGAATAGAATCCAGTGATTCTTTTGCGTCTGTCACTAACGCCCAGCCCTCAGGAGTTTGAAGCTCGTCACAGTCATTCAATAATTGAATCCTACTCAGAATACCACAGACAAGGTTTAGACCTTCCGGATTCTCTTGAATGCCGCCATCAGTTCTAGCTTATACCACGAAGATTCTAATTAAAGAATCCAAGAGATATCTACTTAATCTAAGGTAGAACGGAGGTGGTTGTCAGGCACACGTTTATAGTTGAGAATGATGATGAGTGTCACGGATCATCACATTCATCCGGTTTAAGAACAAGTGATATCTTAGAATGGAAGCAAGCATGATTGAATGAAAAACAGTAGTAATTGCATTAATCCATCAAGACACAGCAGAGCTCCTCACCCCCAACCATGGGGTTTAGAGACTCATGCCGTGGGAAGTACACAAAGAAACGTGTAAAGTGTCATGAGGTACAGATACAATGTCAAAAGATCCTATTAATAGTAAGCTAGTAACCTAGGGTATACAGAAATGAGTAAATGACGTAAAAATCCACTTCTGGGTCCACTTAGTGTGTGCTTGGGCTGAGCATTGAAGCTTTCATGTGTAGAGACTTTTTCTGGAGTTAAACGCCAGCTTTTATGCTAGTTTGGGCGTTTAACTCCAATTTTTATGCCAGTTCTAGCGTTAAACGCTGGGAATTCTGAGGCTGATTTGCAACGACGGTTTGGGCCATCAAATCTCGGTCAAAGTATAAACTATTATACATTGCTGGAAAGCCCAGGATGTCTACTTTCCAACGCCGTTGAGAGTGCGCCAATTGGGCTTCTGTAGCTCCAGAAAATCTACTTCGAGTGCAGGGAGGTCAGAATCCAACAGCATCTGCAGTCCTTTTCAGTCTCTGAATCAGATTTTTGCTTAGGACCCTCAATTTCAGCCAGAAAATACCTGAAATCATAGAAAAACACACAAACTCATAGTAAAGTCCAGAAAAGTGAATTTTAACTAAAAACTAATAAAAATATACTAAAAACTAACTAGATCATACTAAAAACACACTAAAAACAATGCCAAAAAGCGTATAAATTATCCGCTCATCACTCGTGAAAGCAGGGAATACAGGACTGAGCATTGAACCCTTACTGTTGGTGCGTGTGCACTCTAATCATCTCTAGTATATGGGGTAATCACTCTATCCTTCTCTAATCATGCTTTCGAAAATTTTGTTTTTCACCTAACCAATGAACAATGTTAAAATGCCCATGCAAACATTATGAGGTCTTTTCGTGGTTGTAATGGGGCTAAGGTAAGGGTGAGGATACACATATGGCTAAGTGAGCTTATACATTGAATCTTTAATTAACCTAAGCTCTCACCTAACTTACATATATTCTATATAATTTTAACATTTATCTTAGCTACCCAAAATCTCCTTTTCACATTCCATATTCATGCATCAATCTTTATTTTAATTTTATCACATGTGCATTGATTATTTAAACTCTGACTTATCATTGTGGTGATTTTGTCCCCTTATTTACTAACATAAAGGAAAAAAATTTTGTATAGCTTATCAATGCACATAGATTTGTAATGTTCTTTTATGGTTTCACATGAATAGGTACCCAGTTTTTCTTTATTTCATCATGACATATTCTCCTATTACCCTTTATTCCCACAATTTTCCCATACTTAGTTAACACACATTCTATCTTAAGCTAACCAAAGATTCAATTGGGATTTTTCATTATTTTTCTGCTTAAGGCTAGTAATGTGGTAAAATATAGAATAAATTGGTTTAAAAACATCTCAAAGTGGTTAACAAAGGTAATTAAAAGGGTTGGCTTATTTGAGATATGTGAGATAAACAAACAATGGCCTCAATCATATGCATGCGCATAACACATTAACATTGGACATATAGGATAAAACAAAATTCAGATTACAATCATAGAGAAGAAAACACATGAGAAAAAAATGTTTATGGTTAAATAGTATAACCATGTATTTAGGCTCAAAGTCTCACGGGTTGTGTGTTCTTTTAGCTCAAAAATCTTGTTCCAATTTCAACTTCAAACAAATTTAACATAAATGTTCTAATTTAAATTAGTGAAATTTTCAAAAAAAATATGGTCTTAGAAAAAACTTATTATCTTTTCAATCAGGTAGAACATGCATGCAATTAACCTACTAATATGCAATATATCCTATTCTAAAGAAAAAGAAGTTGGTGTTAGGGGGAAGAATTACCTCCGGAAGTCAGGTACTGACCGACCTTTCCACACTTAAAGCTTTGCACCGTCCTCGGTGCCATCTGTCAGAAACAAGGGTGGGCTAGTGGCAGTATCTCCACAGTCGGGACCGTCATGGCTCCCTGTGCTGGTAAAGGAAATGGAGTCCAGAGTGTCTGGGTCCTCGTCAGGTCTGTGGTTTTCTGTGAGTAGCTCCTTGAGGTATTTGAATCGGCGGTGGTTGCGGCACTCTCGTAGCTTTGCTTTCTGGTCTTGTTGGTTCAACCTCTTTAGTATTTGATGCAGTAGCTGACTAGTAGATGGTGGAATGTCTGCAGCATCTTCTGTGGACTGGCTGGTAGTGGCAAGTGGTGCCCTGAGATATCTCTCGTTAGGGACGTACTGATCATCTCATGGAAGTATGGCTTTGGTGTCCCCAACTCTGTAGGAGACTCCGGCTGCTGAGACAAGCTCTGAGACCAAAGCGGGAAAGGAAGGTTGCCCGCGATTTGCACGTGTCCCATAGCATTCTGGATGTGTCTTGGTAGATTTAGAGGCTGGTCTGTGAGGATTCACCATAGTAGAACGGCCATGTCTGCGGTGAAGGAGGGCTCATGAGTGCTCGGAAAGACGTAATAGGACATAATCTGTGCCCATACGTGAGCCTCTAAGGTGAGTGTGAAAGTCAAGATCCCCTTAGGATAGGAACGATGGTATTCGAAGATCCATTTGCTGCCAGGTTGTGCGATAACTCTGAGAACAGCGTCCCAGTCAAATTTGTACGCCTGGCGCTTGAGTGCGGCTTCTTGAAATGCGTCCAATCCTTCTGGAGCAGGGGGAAGATCTAGGGCTCGCTGAATGGCCTCTTCTGTAATGGAGACTTGCTTCTGATGGACATAAACAGACTGCAGGGTCGGCAGGTGGAAATTGGAGTAGAACTCAACTACCCAAGAAAGGTTAACCTGTCGTGGCTGTCTTTGTAGGAATCCCCAATGTCTTTGTACAATTTGTGGCTCAACAAAGTTAGCAATACGAGCTGGAAGGATAAGAAAGTGTTCGTTGTTGTAATTTTGAGCTGCCAGAATGGGGAACATCTGCTCACAGTAACGATTGGAAAATCGTGCAGTGTCCTTTGCTGGGAAGGCTTTCTCCTTTTCATCGACCTTGATAATCCTTTTAATTCTTTTTGTTGAGGGCTTAACTGCAGTTGAAGAAGGCTCTGTCACTAATGCTTTTTTTGTTCCTTTTCTTGCTGTAGATTTGGGGGTAGCTTTCTCCTTGCCTTTCTTGGTGGCCATCCTGAAAGGAAACGAGTAAAGACATGAATATCTCAAGGGTTATAGCAAGGAAAAGAATGGGAAAGGTGGTAATCAATGCACAGGAAAGGATAATGATGTGAACACATGGTCATGACTACATGTGGCAAATCAATAATGGAAATAAAGCAAGTGCATGTGATGACCATCAAATGCCAGGTGTTTATTAGCATGCCGGCAAGGGCATGAGCAGCATAGATCAAGCATTCAATGTCCAAATTAGATTACCAAGTCTTTCCAACTAACAATATGCTTGTAATAACAATTATATTTAATTAATAAAATATAAAAAGAGTGTTGTGAAAAGCAAGCATTTATAGCAGTAGATTGAAAAAAATCTAAAAATAGTGCAAAATGCCATATGGCGTTTTCACAAACACGTAGCATGCATGTTAAATAAGGTATGGAAATATTAATTTTGAACATACAAGTAACCCTGTAAAAATAATATATAATTCTTAAACAAGTCCTAAACAATTTACAAGCAACATATAAGAATAATGACCCAAATAAATTTTCAACACCAATAGAAGGAAGAAGAAAAGAAACATAGATAGGGAAAGTAGAAGAGAAAGAAAAAAGAAAACATGAAAATAAAAAGAAGATTGAAAAAGTAGGAAGGGGAGAAGAGAAAAAAAACCTTGATAATGGTGGTAGGAAAGAGAGGGTAGAAGAGAGAAAGAAGGGAGGAAGAAGGAAGGGGGAAAAAATAAAATAGGAATGGGATGAGAAAAGAAAAGATAATCTGGCAGATTTGAATGAGTTGGGCGGCGCAAGCAACGCGGACGCGTGGGGCACGCGGTCGCGTGGAAAGCCCGTAGATGAAAAGACGCGGACACGTCAGTCACGCGGATGCGTGACATGATTTGCGCTAGTGGCGTGAGGGCAACTTTGCGCTCGCACAACTCTCTGTTTAAATAATGTTTTGCCAAATTTTAGGGTGACGCAATCGCGTGGTGGACGCAATTACGTGGATGGCCAGATTGAGAAAATGGCATGGACGCGTGGGGCACGCGTTCGCGTGGCAGGGCTGGTGCTTTTAGCACGAGTCTAGCCCAAGTCCAGCTCAACTCTCGTCCATACACCCTTTTTACGTCGAGTTATAGGGCACGCGTTCGCGTGGGTGACGCGGACGCGTGGGAGACCTTTTTCCCACATGACGCGGACGCGTGAGGCACGTGGTCGCGTGGGACAATTTGTGCCATAGGCATGCCTCCAGCCACACTTTCGCGTGACTCTCTGTTTCTTTTCTTCTCGTATCTAAGGCACCTATGACGCGGCCGCATCATCGACGCTGTCGCGTCGTGTGCTCTACTTTTTTTTAAAGTAAAAATATGCAATATGCAGTAAACAGATGAGATGCAAAAGATAGGCATTAGTACTGAGAAGAGTTATTGATGAGGGAAGATAAGGAGAGGAGAAGGAACGATAATACCATGGTGGGTTGTCTCCCACCCAACACTTTGCTTTAACGTCCTTAAGTTGGACGCTCCACTAGCTCAGTTTTCTACTGTGGGCGGATCTTCCAAGAGGAAGATCTCTAGTTCCTGGTTTTTCGCCATCTTTTCACCATGAAATAACTTCAAGCGATGTCCATTGACCTTGATAAGTTCAGAGCTTGAAGGATGGCTCAAGTGAAAGACTCCGTATAGTTCCACCCGCTCTACTCGATACGGACCATCCCATCTGGATCTCAGCTTGCCTGGCATGAGTCACATTCTGGAGTTGTAAAGTAGGATTAAGTCCCCTGGTTGGAATTTTCTTCTCTTAATGCTCTTGTCATGCACAGCCTTCACCTTCTCTTTATACAGCCTGGAGTTTTCATAAGCTTCAAGGCGAAGGCTCTCTAATTCTTGTAGTTGCAACTTCCGTTCAGCTCTGGCTCTCTCATAGTCCATGTTGCATTCCTTTACCACCCAGAAGGCTTTGTGCTCTAACTCAACTGGGAGATGACAGGCCTTTTCATAAACTAAGCGGAAAGGACTCATCCCAATCGGTGTCTTGTATGCTGTCCGATATGCCCAAAGCGCATCATGGAGCCTGGTGCTCCAGTCCTTTCTATGAGGCTTGACTACCTTTTGCAGTATGCGCTTTATCTCTCTGTTAGACACCTCTGCTTGCCCATTAGTCTGGGGATGATAGGCTGTTGATACTTTATGAATGATCCCATGCCTCTTTAGTAAACCTATTAGTCTCCTGTTGCAAAAGTGAGTGCCTTGATCGGTCACGATTGCTCGTGGTGATCCAAAGCGACAAATAATATGGTTTCTAACAAAGGAAACAACAGTGTTAGCATCATCAGTATGGGTAGGAATTGCTTCCACCCATTTAGAAACATAATCTACAGCTAACAGTATATAAAGGTGGCCATTAGAATTTGGAAATGGACCCATGAAGTCAATGCCCCAAACATCAAAAATTTCACAGAAGAGCATAATTTGCTGAGGTATTTCATCCCTCTGGGATATATTACCAAACCTTTGGCATGGAGGACAATATTTACAAAGATCAGCAGCATCTTTAAAAAGAGTAGGTTACCAGAATCCACAGTCTAAAATTTTTCTAGCAGTTTGTTGAGGGCCAAAATGTCCTCCACTCTCAGATGAGTGGCAGGCCTCTAAAATGGACTGGAATTCTGATTGAGGTACACACCTTCTAATTACCTGGTCAGCACCATACCTCAATAGATATAGGTCATCCCATACATAGTATTTGGACTCGCTTTTCAGCTTGTCTCTCTGATGCTTAGTAAAATTGGGAGGGAAAGCATGGCTAACTAGATAATTAGCTACAGGTGTATACCTAGGGGCTACATCAGATACTGCCTGTAAGCTATCAAATGGGAAATTATTATTGATAGGAATGGAGTCATCTTTAATGTGCTCAAGGCGACTCAAGTGGTCAGCCACTAAATTTTGGTTACCACTCCTATCTTTAATTTCCAGATCAAATTCTTGCAGCAGTAGCATCCAACGTATTAGCCTTGGTTTAGACCCTTTTTTAGCTAATAAATATTTTAGAGCTGCATGATCTGAGTACACTACTACCTTAGTACCAAGTAAATAGGCTCAGAATTTATCCAGAGCAAAAACAATAGCTAGAAGCTCTTTTTCAGTAGTAGTGTAATTAGATTGAGCAGCATCTAAAGTCTTAGATGCATAAGCAATTATAAAAGGGTCGTTACCTTCATGTTGAGCCAGTGCTGCTCCTACTGCATGATTGGAGGCGTCACACATGATTTCAAATGGTTGACTCCAGTCTGGTCCCCTCACAATCGGAGCTTGAGTCAAGGCGGTCTTTAGCTTATCAAACACTTGTTACAATCCTCACTGAACTCGAACTCAATATCTTTCTGCAGTAGTCTGGACAAGGGTAGTGCTACCTTACTGAAGTCCTTAATGAATCTCCTGTAAAAACCTGCGTGGCCAAGGAACGAACGGACTTCCCTCACAGAGGAGGGGTAAGGTAAACTAGAAATAACATCCACCTTTGCTGGGTCTACAGAGATACCAGTATCAGAAACTACATGTCCTAAAACAATACCTTGTTTTACCATAAAATGACACTTTTCAAAATTTAAAACAAGGTTTGAACTAACACACCTGTCTAATACTTTAGACAAACTATCCAAGCAAAGGTTAAATGAATCACCATAAACGCTAAAGTCATCCATAAAAACTTCCATACAAGAGAAAAGACTCATCATACACCTCTGAAAAGTAGCTGGTGCATTGCACAAGCCAAAGGGCATTCTTTTATAAGCATAAGTCCCAAAAGGACATGTAAAGGTAGTCTTTTCCTGATCTTCAGGAGCTATATGGATTTGAAAATAACCTGTGTAACCATCTAGAAAGCAGTAGTGAGATTAACCTGACAGGCGATCAAGCATCTGATCAATGAATGGCAAGGGATAATGATCCTTGCGAGTGGCTTGGTTGAGACGCCTGTAGTCAATGCAAACTCTCCATGCATTCTGCACTTTGGTTGTCATATGTTCTTCTTGCTCATTCCTTATTGTTGTGACTCCAGACTTCTTGGGCACCACTTGTACTGGGCTGACCCATTCGCTATCAGAAATGGGGTAAATGATATCTGCCTCAAGTAGTCTGGTTACTTCCTTCTTGACAACTTCTAAGATGGTGGGGTTCAATCTTCTCTGAGGTTGACGGACAGGCTTTGCTCCTTCTTCTAAGAATATTCTATGTTCACAAACTTGAGGGCTGATGCCTACTATATCTGCCAAGCTCCATCCAATTACTTTCTTATGCGTCCTCAATACACTAAGCAGTTGTTTTTCTTGTTGGGAAGTGAGCTCCCTTGCAATGATAACTGGGAACTTCTGCTTGTCCTCAAGGTATGTATACTTAAGGTGTGGAGGAGGGGGCTTTAATTCCATTTTCCGCACATGGTTTGGTTTTGGATTCTCTGGGGCTGGC
This sequence comes from Arachis hypogaea, assembly GCF_003086295.3. Classification (NCBI taxonomy): domain Eukaryota; kingdom Viridiplantae; phylum Streptophyta; class Magnoliopsida; order Fabales; family Fabaceae; genus Arachis; species Arachis hypogaea. The sequence goes on from NC_092039.1 coordinate 26,816,958, forward strand.
GAAAATGGTGATGAATCTTTAGTATGTTCAAAGGGTGTCCCTACACTTGGATCTTGCTCCATGTGACTCTCTTCCATTTCTTCCTGGTGGGTTGCAGCTATAATTTCATCAATGATGTCACATTGGAATATGGAGTGATCTTCTAGGGGATGCTTCATAGCTTCATCTAGATTGAAGCTCACTGTTCTGCCATCTACCTCAAAGGAATAGGTTCCCGAAAAGGCATCCAGCTTGAATTTTGAAGTCTTCAAAAATGGTCTACCAAGCAGGATTGATAAAGTCTCCTTGAGTCATTTTGGGGCATCTCCAGGATATAAAAATCAACGGGAAACGTGAGCCCCTTAATGCTCACTAATACATCTTCAGCAATTCCAACCACTGTGATAATGCTTTTATCTGCTAACACAAAACGAGCTGCCGACCTTTTTAAGGGAGGGAGCCTTAAAGCATTATATATAGACAAGGGCATAATACTCACGCATGCTCCTAAATCACACGTACAGTCAGAAAATATCACACCTCCAACGGTACAGTTAACCATGCTTGGGCCTGGGTCACTAACGTTAGGATTTTTTTGCTAGCAAAGAATTTATAAAAATATAGTCGCGTTGTGAGTATAGATTCAAAACCAATAGAAAATCCCTTCGTACAAACGTTTTGGTTGTCACAAGTAACAAAACCCAATAAATTTATAAACCGAAGTATTCAAACCTCGGGTCGTCTTCTCAAGGAATTGCAGGGAAGTATAATTTATTATTGATTTATGGAAAAACAGTGTTTGGTGTTTGTAAAAGGTTTTGGTAAGAGAAATAGATTGCAAGAATTAATAAATTAATAACTAATAAAACTCTTGGCAATGTATGAAAACTGGAAGTCCTATCCCAGTTATCCTTATCAATTGTGATGAGAATTGGATTTTTCTCCCACTAAGTTAACCTCTAACTATAAAGGTAAGTTAAGTGGATGGAATAAGTTTGGTCCCTCAGGTCCTAAGGCTAGAGTTATTGGAACTCGAGTTAATTCTTGAAGAATTCCAATTTTTTATCAACAATGAGTTTGACAACTCAAGAGTTACCAATTAATCAATTAAAGCCAAGAATATAAAAAGCTAGATAAAAATCATAGATCTGAAAATACCTCAAATTATATTTAAATATAAATTTAAATCTAACATGGAAAGATTTATGAGTCAAATGGGCAACATAAGTAATTAACAGATAAAAGTATTAGAATATCTAAAAGTAGAAGAGAAACATAAATTAAAGAACATTGAACCTGTGATGAAGAAGCAACATTCCTAATTTCTAAAAATCCTAATCCTAAATCCCTAAGAGAGAGGAGAGAACCTCTCTCTCTAAAAACTACATCTAAATTATGAAAAGTGAATTATCCGTCTCCCCTTCATTCTTCCACTTTGTAGCCTTTAATCTGTGCTTTCTGGGCCGAAATCTGGGTCAGAAACAGCCCAGAAATCGCTGATTTTGAAGTCTGGTATGTACAGGTCGCGGGGAAGTGACGTGGAGGCGTCGTCCACGCGTTTGCGTGGATTGAGGTTCGCAGATGCGATGTGTCCGAATGGAGCGCGCGTTTGCGTCACCTACCTGTACAGCCACTATGGCAAATTATATATTAAATCGAAGGCCCGGACGTTAGCTTTCCAACGCAACTAGAACCGCATCATTTGGACCTTTGTAGCTCAAGTTATGACCGTTTGAGTGCGAAGAGGTCAGGCTGGACAGCTTAGCAATTTCTTCAACTTCTTGTATTCCTTCCACTTTTGCATGCTTCCTTTCCATCCTCTAAGCCATTCTTGCCCTGTAATCCCTGAAATCACTTAACACACATATCAAGGCATCGAATGATAATAAGAGAGGATTTAAATAAAAGAAAATAAAAGCCAAAGAAGCATGTTTTAAGTCATAGCACAAAATCAGGAAGGAGAATGTAAAACCATGCAAATCATAAGAATAAGTGGGTAAAGAGTTGATAAAAACCACTCAATTGAGCACAAGATAAATCATAAAATAGTAGTTTATCAGTCACTACATTTTTCAGGTATATTTCCCAATTAAAGCAGATATAGAACTACCTCATGGAATAGTTTCTAGTTCATTAATTTTATCTTTATGTATGCACAACTCTTTTAGAAACTTTGCATATTTAGGCACTTACTGAATAACATAAAAAGGGGAACAGTTACCTTAACCTTTTTGAAGATCTCTACCATTTTGGGATCAAGTTCCATCTGCTTTCTGGGCTTCTTAGCAAGGTGTGGAAATGGAATAGGAGTGGCGTCCTTTATAGCTTCAGCTTGCTGGGGTTTTGCATTCCTTAGTTGGGCTGCTTCTGCTTCATCCATGTCTTGTGCTTCATCTTCTTCTTCAACATCCTCTACCTTAGCCGTGTTCGCAGTTGGGGCGTGTTCTGGCGGGCTCGATTCCTCTGGATTCCTCTCTTGCAGTGTGGTTCCAGATCTCAGGGTAATGGCATTGATGCCACCTTTGGGGTTGGGTAATGGTTGAGAGGGGAGTCCACCAGAGCTTGAGGACTGGTTGTTAGAGTTATTCAGTGATCCAATCTGTGAGACAAGGGCTTGCAAGGTAGAGTTCAAACCATTTAGAGTAGAGGTAAGGTTGTTTTCCATGGCCTGCTATCTCTGATCAATAGATTGTAGTAACTCATCATTATGAGATGAAGAGGGATAAGTGATTTGAGGGGTATACTGAGATGCTTGAGGCTGCCTTAGATGAGGTACTCTGTAGACCTGATTCTGATTCTGCTGCCTGAAGTTGTTATTGTTATTCCACCTCTGGTTTCTATTGTTATCTCTGCCTCCTCTGTTATGATTATCCCTCCAACCTTGGTTGGGGTAATCCTGCCATCCATGGTTGTAGCTGCCACCTTGATTATACCCTTGATTGGGGTGGTCATAGAAGTTATGAGTGGCTGCCACAGTGTGGTCTTCCTGTTGGAGTTGCGGATACTCATCATTATAATGACTGTAATATGCACAGATCTCGCATACTCTTTGTGGAACCAACTGTTGGCTGTGCTGTGGTGGAGAAGGCTGAACTTGCTGAGCTTGTTGTTGACTTAGTTGCATCTGCTTCAGTAAGTTGGTCATTTCACATAAGCTCTGAGTTATAGCAGTAGTCTTTTTGCTAGAGGATACCTCTGCAACAGCTCTTGACCGACCTTGTTTTTGCCTATGATTTCTAGTAGATTCAGCTAAGTTGCTGATCAATTGCCATGCTTCTTCCATGGTCTTGTACTTTTTCATAGACCCATTGCTAGCACCTTCCAATGTGGTCTTATCTTGAGATTTCATGCCCTGTGTAAAGTAGCCGAGCAACACCATCTTGTCAATCATATGGTGGGGACATGCTTCTAGAAGATTATTGAAGCGCTCCAAATATTCATAGAGAGTCTCAGATTCATCCTAAACGATCATGGACATGTCTTTCCTCAGTTTATCAGTAACCTCAGCTGGAAAGAATTTTTCCAAAAATTCTCTTCTAAGCGTATCCCAGTTAGAAATAGTTGCTTTGAGTTGAGTGTAGTACCACTCTCTTGCCTTCCCCTCAAGAGAGAATGGGAAAGCTTTTAACAGAATAGAAGTTTCGTCAGTACCATCACGCTTAATAGTAGAACAAGTAGTCTGAAAATCTCTAAGGTGCTTGATAGGCTCTTGAGCAGGTAAGCCATGAAACTTGGGCATCAAGTTGAGTAGTGCAGTCTTTATTTTAAAGTCTACAGCCACCGCTGGGTGGTGTGCCCGAAATGGCTGTAGTGTAAAATCAAGGACTCCAGCCTCCTGGATAGTGACTCTCCTAGGTGCTGCCATGTCACCTGCACGTAAAGCAACTGGATCAGTAGAAAGGGAGCTGGTTTCTTTCTTAGATGACATTTCAGATTCGTCCTTGGAGAGGACTAACCGATGCCGAGCTTGCCTTATACGTGAAATAGTTCTTTCAATCTCAGGGTCAAATACTGGCAAGCTTGGATCATGAAGTGAACGCGTCATTTAACGAAAGAAACGTGTAGCTCATAGTAACAAAAATAAAAAGAAAAATGCAATTAAATAAATTCCAATCAATAAATTAGCACACTATTGCAACTCCCCGGCAACGGCGCCAAAAATTGACGTGAGCAGAAATTGGCAGATTAAGAATTAATTAGAAAAATAGCGTTGCGAGTACACTTCTTAACCGGCAAAAATCCACTCGTCAATTTAGAAGAGGGTTGTCACAAATTTTAGAAATAAAATACTGGGAGTATGAGTCCCAGGTCATCTCCCAACGAATTGTAGGAAGATGTGCTATTTTATCAATCAAAGGTTTTCAAAATGGGTTTTGAATTTGATGAACAGAAAATTAAATTAGAGAATTTATATGATTTAAATAAAATCTTGACCGAGAAAAGATTAATTGGAAGTTCTATCCTTGTTAGAATTTATCAAGAGCAATTAATAATTAGTCATTGTTTACATTTAGTTAACCCTCAACGAATGAAGGAAAGTCAAATTAAAAGTCAACTTCTATTCACAAGTCCTAATCCTCTCCCTTGGGAAGGATTAGAGTTAGTGACTAACAAGCCAACCAACAATGAACCAATTACAATTGAACTCTTGAGTATTCTAACTCAAGGTTCTCCTTTTAATTATCTCCCAATCAAGTTGGGGGACTACTCCATAATTGTAATTGTAGACTTCACAAAATCAATGGGAGAAATAAGAGAATACATAATAAATAATAATGAAAGATATTAATTAAAAGTAGAAATAGTCTTGTATTAATAAACTATGAAAAATAATCCAATGTCAACTCTGGACAAATTAAGAATATGGAAGAGTAAATGAAAAGTAAAAAACAAACTATGATGACCAGTATCGGAGGTAGACTCTTCTCAAAAGCTAAAGCCAAAATTCTTCAAAATCCTAATTTATGAATGTTCAAGTGAGAAACCTAGGGGAGGAGTAAATTCAGATCTAAAAACTTGAAATTTTGTGTGGAATCAATTCTCCTCCGTCTCTGCGTGTTCCCTGGCTCTAATTTGTGTTTTTGGGCCAAAAATTGGGTTGAAAATGCGGCCCAAAATCTCTGCCACCGACTTTTGTAATTCTGCAGACCGTGCACGTCATGTGGCCGCGTCGTCCACGCGATCGCGTCACTCAGCGTTTTTCGTACCACGCATGCGCGTCGTCCACGCATTCACGTCGTTCATGCAGCTTACAATCCGCGCAGTCGCGTCAGGCACGCGAGCGCGTTACTCTGGTTTCTTTCATTTCACGCGGTCGCGTGAGCCATGCGACCGCGTGACTTCTCGCTGGTCATCTCCTCAATTCCTTGTGTTCCTTCCATTTTCGCACGCTTTCTCTTCACTCCTTACGCCATCCTTGCCCTATGAAGCCTGAAACACTTAACGCACAGATCACGGCATCGAATGGTACGAAAAAAAATAAAAATATACAACTAAATGGTCTTTAGGAAGCAAGTTTTCAATCATAGAATATTTTTAGGAAGGAATTATAAATACATGCAAATCATATGAATAAGTGGGCGAAGACCTGATAAAACCACACAATTAAACACAATATGAATCACAAAATAGTGGTTTATCAAATAGTTACACGGTGGCGTATGTGTATTGATTACAGAAGGCTCAATACAGCCACCAGAAAGGATCATTTTCCTTTACCATTCATAGACCAGATGCTAGAAAGACTAGCAGGTCATGATTACTACTGCTTTTTGGATGGATATTCAGGTTATAATCAAATTGCAGTAGATCCCCAGGATCAAGTGAAAACAGCATTCACATGTCCATCTGGAGTATTTGCATACAGAAGGATGCCATTTGGTCTGTGCAATGCACTTGCAACTTTTCAAAGGTGCATGCTCTCTATTTTCTCTGATATGGTGGAAAAATTTCTGGAAGTCTTTATGGATGACTTTTCAGTATTTGGAGACTCATTCAGCTCCTGTCTTGACCATCTAGCACTTGTTCTAAAGAGGTGCCAAGAGACTAACCTGGTTTTAAACTGGGAGAAATGTCACTTTATGGTGACTGAAGGAATTGTCCTTGGGCACAAAATTTCGAACAAGGGAATAGAGGTGGATCAAGCCAAGGTAGAGGTAATTGAAAAATTACCACCACCTGCCAATGTTAATGCAATCAAAAGCTTTCTGGGGCATGCAGGATTCTATAGGAGGTTTATAAAAGATTTTTCGAAAATTGCAAAACCTCTGAGTAATCTACTAGCTGCTGACACGCTATTTATCTTTGATAAGGAGTGTCTGCAGGCGTTTGAGACTCTGAAAGCTAAGCTGGTCACAGCACCAGTCATCTCTGCACTAGACTGGACATTACCATTTGAACTAATGTGTGATGCCAGTGACCATGCCATTGGTGCAGTGTTGGGACAAAGGCATGACAAACTTCTGCACGTCATTTATTATGCCAGTCATGTTTTAAATGACGCGCAGAAGAACTACACAACCACAGAAAAAGAGTTACTTGCAGTGGTTTACGCCATTGACAAGTTCAGATCTTATTTAGTAGGATCAAAAGTGATTGTGTACACTGACCATGCTGCTCTTAAATATCTACTCACAAAGCAGGATTCAAAACCCAGACTCA